>NC_020494.1:14832614-14842896 GCF_000184155.1 Fragaria vesca subsp. vesca | reverse complement strand
AGAGAGTACCAAATCTAGTCCACAAGATGAAGTATCAAATTCTGCTGGTATGGAGGATGGGGGATTCTTAAAGCTCAGAGCAAACATGGATGTCTCAACCTGCACTATGCTATTCCAGTTAGCATGAACAGATGCTTAAGTAATCAATAAAGAAAATATATTCATTATACCTCTTCAGCAGTCCCCCCACCATGATCTCCATTTACAGTCTGCCCATGATCACCCATCACAAGTAGTAAAGTATTCTCGTGTAATCCCCCCGGTGCAGACTGGCTCTCCAGTGCTTCAACTACATTCTAAAGAAAACTGATCAGGTTGTTGAAGTAGCCATGTAAGGATAAATTAAAAATAAAGTATCAAACTATCAATGATACCAAACACATGTATGTGCCTAGAACAATGTACTGGGTAAAGTATACCCAACATACCCATAAATACAATAACATTACCTTGATTGGTCAATATTAATATTCAAGCATAGCCAAATGTTTAGAAAGAAAGAAACCGGTTTTAAAAAGAATTTGGAAACTGTAATTCCAATAATGTCTCCCATGTATTTGGCTTCACCATTCTGTTCTAAATTAAACTTTCTCAACAAGCCAATCATTGAGGGAGTAATCCAAGAAAGCAAGTCTAGTGAGAAGAATACTCTCAATGTGCAATTTTCTTATGTCTAAGTTCAAGGAATTACTTGCAAAACGGTGTTGTATTGCTCCAACTTCTCTATCATTTGCCCAGAATCAACCCCAAATATGTGACCTGCATGATCCTGAGCCAAAAAAGAAGATTTAAACAAAAAGTTCAGTAACTCGATGACTTGATGCAGGTACCGAAAACTACAAAGACCCAAGTTTCATTTGATAATCAATTAGTATAAGAAGCTAGCACAACAAGATCATACCAAATTGAATAATCATAAAACCGACTGACATCTTCAAACAAAACTATCCAAGTTATCTAACACCACACTAATCAAGCAAATGAATCTTACCACACCAAGAAAGTGTGCTATAAGGACATCCCAATCACCTCGATGCAAGTATGGAAGAAGGTGTCCAATGCATCCGTTGTCCACCTGAAAAATGAAAGACAAATTAGTTCTAGCCAATTAGCCAAGAAAATAGTCAAAAATATGACTACATTCAAGTTATGAAAAGTGCAAAAACTTATGCAATACATACCGTGTCAAGATCTCTAACATTAAAAGACGGGTAAGGAAAAGCTTTCTGAAAATGATGAGGAAACAACTGCGTCCATGTATCATCCCCCATCATGACAACTCTCTTTCCATTTTGAGCGAACTGCAGGTGAGCCCACATTTCAGACAAACAAGAAAAAGACGTCTATAGCTTGAAAAAGGAATCATCTTTACAAGTGAATATAAAACCAGAGAGAGAGAGAGTAACCTGATGTAACAAGTTATCTTCAACAATCGCTGGAGCACCAAAGCTATTCCCAACATCAATGAAAGTCGGCAGTCCACCGGTTGTCAATCCCTAGAGTTCAAAATTCATCCTTGACATAAGAATCCTCCAAATTCAACTACGAAATTACATCACAAAGTAGTACTCATATTTAAAAGTTGGAAAATCAAATCACATTGCTGAACTAAGATAGAGCAACAGTCACACTATTTATACAAGGCTTAAAACGGTAAACACCATTTAGAACACTATTGAAACTCTGATTAGAACAACATAGCAAGAGAGAGGTGACTGACCTTCAAACGCTGCAAACTAGTGGTAGGTGGATCAGCAATGGCTTTGAAGATCCGAGCCGACGATGCATTTGTAGCAGCCAGGTCTTGAATAAGCTTCAATTTATTCATCCATGGCTTCTTCTCTGCAACATTACCCTCTATCAAGCACTTGACTCAAATCGAATCGAAAATCATAAACAATTAAACCAATTCACAAAGCTAACCTTGAAAAAAAGTACTTGGAGCTACAAAATCAAACCTGGAACAAAACCAAAACCAAGAGATCAAAACCAAAATTGAGACTGATTATAAGAAAATGGGAGACGATTATGTACCGGAGGGCGTCGAAGACGATTATGACGAGTTTATCAATGGCAGGTTTGCTCCAGCAGCGCTTCTGATTGTGGCTCTGGTTTTGGAAGAAGCAAGGGGATTGTGAAACGTCGTCGCATTGGCTGAAGTTAGGGAGCTCGGTTCGGGTGAGGAGGAAGCCTCTGGTGAATATGACTACGGCGACGAGGTGGAGGAGCATCATCACCCAGTGCACCCATATTCCTTTCCCCATTTTTCACAGCGCTACTGACCAAGAAGAAGAAAGACTGGGTTTGGTTGAGAGGCTGTATCTCAGATTGTGAGAGAAGGAGAGATCCTTTATTTCAGGTTAGAGTGAGTAGCGCGCCTTTCTTCAACTGCTTCTTTCTCATTTTTTCTGCTCTAAAAAAAAATATTTATATTTATAATTTAATTTTCTTTTAGTTTTGAATATACATTTGAAAAAGAAAATCCGAATATAGGCCCAGAAGGCAAGAAGGCCGTTTTCATGTAGTTTAGTGACATTGTTTCTCGGGTTGTCATTTAGTTCAATGACATAGTTTCTCTTTCGTAAGTTCAACTCCCCTGTCACGATAAGCTAGTTTGTAGCATTTACGTTGTTATCCGATCAACAAATAAACTGGAAGTTTTTTGGGTTACCTTAAACAAAGACAAAAAACAGTTGTGTCTTTGTTGGTTATGTTCTGATGAAATGAGAGCAGGAGGGTTGCAAGAGAAAGCATTTCATCAAGAATGAGTAGAATCTAGTTACCAGAATTGCATCTCATCAAAAGATGCTCAGTTGTTTTTCATTTCTGATACAATCATTGTTCATGGATATTACACTTGATTGCAAATATGGTGACAAAAGAGAGTGATGCTACAATAAGGAAGAATTGAAGCCAAGCATGTTCCTGTGGGAAAGAGTAGAGTACAAGATTCTTTTCATACATCTCCTGGCGAGGGTGGAGCGCTGTAAGTGCGCAACTGCTCCTTCAATCTTGGTCTCCGGTGTTTTGGAAGCTTTACTTTGCCCAGTACCTCTATGGACTGGGAACTACCAGCAAGGTTGTGCTACCTAGGGTATCCGTGGACAAGGATAGACAGCCTTCTTTGTCAAATTTTGGATAGTCGGCTTTTGGACAAAGATTTCATTGTTCTTCTGGAACACCTGCTGTGTATGCATTCTCTCCTCTTTGATGAATGGAGTTTGTAAGGTGATGATCCTGGTTTCGACTTTGACATGGTACGCATTTGGTAGGGCTGAACAGGAAAGGATGACTTCCCCAACAGAATAAAGCCTGGAAAGAATAAGACGACGTATACATTACCAGTTTCTAATCACTAACACTATTAACAGTATGGTTAACCATATTATGAAAATGATATCAGACAAACGCAGAAATGGAAAATGAGAGAAAACACTGGGACTGTGACCCTATAAGCATGTCATGAATATGAACAGCATGCAAGAGATTAAACACATGCTTCAAATCAGTATAAAGCACCGGACTTATTATTACGGTAAGAGTTCTAATAATACAAGTGTGTTCTATGATTTCTATCTCCTCTAGACTAAGAATTTCTTGTTGCTCACTCCACATAAAATTATGTCACATTATGAGGTTTCACTACTTATTTACTAAATAACTGGTGATTCACTCCACAGCAGAGTTTATTTATTTATTCCTCTAGAGGATCGGATTGACATGACAACCATTCAGAATGGAAGAGTGCAAGTATTCCCGTTAACCTGACATTCTAAAGTTATCGATGATCTTCCTATCCACAAACATTGTTTCATTTTAGCTCCATTTTATACTGTGTTTAATCTTTTCAAGAGCTACATATCCAAAAGGGAGGGGGAACAGTTGAGTATAAATGTATATTACATTATATCATCCACAAGCATCATTCCACTATGTTCTTCACATGCACTATATTACTGTAATCAAAATTCAGTCAGTGTCAATCTTACAGGTACCCAAATGCATAAGATATGCATCAATTTTTCAAGCATAATACTTTACCTTGGTCACCTAAAGATTATTCTTCCATGGATGCACACCCTATGACAGCGCCACGAGCTGACCCAATCATGGGTCTAGTTTCCCTCCATTTCAATGGCTTAACCAAGGGGTTACAAACCCTCACCAAATCCAACTTCACAATGTCAAACCTCCCAGCACCTGATTGTTCCCACTTGAGAGCCTTTCCTCCTAGGACATATAATTCATGTTGTAAGGCAGCAAAACCATAACCAAAGGCCTCCACTTGCCGACAATGATCAGGAAGAACCACAGATGGAACTGAGCCTAAGTTGTACCACTCTCCTTTTTCAGTGTCTCTTGTTTTAATCAAGCTCTCACCCCAATCTACAACAGTATACACTCGATTATCTCCTATCACCTGAACTGCAAATTGCATTGACCTTGAAAAAGGCCAAATGTCTTCCATTGTACACCATGTTCCATCAGATAAGCTAAACACCTCAGACGTATTTTGGTCTCGCAGGCCTACTTGGTCGCTAAGAACATGAAATTTCCCTTTGTAGGATAAGCCTAGGCAGTCCATCTGGGCATGAGGCATTGGTGGCAACTCCTCCCATCTGCAATTTTACACGTTTATTATTAAAATAGAACTGCCAAATTAGGAACAAAATCACTATGTAAGATAGATCATGAACATATATAAAAGCAATATTTATACAAGGCATGCTATGTTATTTGCAGTCAGCAAGATCAAGACAAACTTCTCACAAAAGAGGCCAGCAAAATCAGAAATGCAAGTTACCAAACCTTGCTTCTCCCCTCAAAAAGAATGTTCAGAAAACCCATATCAAGCACGAAAACATGAAAAGCATTTTTCACGGAGTAAAAATGGAATAACCAATTGATGTTAATGTTTAAAGGGCAAATGATAAAAACATACTTGTCAGCCACTGGATCATAGACCTCGGCAAGAGCAAGCCCTCTGGTGCAAGATAAGTTACGTCCCCCAGCAACATAAATTTTACCAGATACAACACTACATGCAAAGTGAGAGCGGGGAGTAATCATGCTTGCCACATTGGTCCATTGTTTCTGAAATGGATCAAACTGCATGACCTCATTTGTTACCAAAGGCCTATGATGAGGAAATGCAGGATTTACCCGAGAATAGGACCCTCCAATTACAAAAAACTGATTGCAAACACTAATACATGAAAACCCATAGTGTCTCCCCTCAGCATGGACAGAGGGAATCTTAGGCAGAGGATGCCACCTATCAGCCTCAGGATCATAAGCAACCCACTCATTGTCAGAGCCTTCAGTCAGAACAAACAACCAGTTTCCACACAATCCCTCTCTCGCTTTATAGTTGGCAAAGTCCGAGCTTCGGATCAAATCTTTCCATTTCTTTGAAACAGTTTCAACCAGTCCATGGTATCCATGAGACAGCTTTGTCAGGCACCTCAATGCCAAGTCATCAGGCAACCCAGGAATGATAGCTTGATGCAGAGATTCCCTATACGCCAAAGATTAAAACTTTAAACCCAACCCACTGCTTAAAACCAAAAATGGTAAATCTATATGCACAGTCTAACCATCGAAAAAGCAATAATCACGACAGCAACAAAACCCAACAACAATTCATAAATGAGCATTAACTATCATATGCGAGTTCTTCATTATCTAAATATCGAATGGCTTCTATAACTGGAGCATTATTGCATTCTTAATGAGAAGCATAGATGGTTACTTAAAGAGATGAACTTTCTTACATGAATAGGGAGGAAATGATTTCCTTTATGAATCTGATATGTCTCCTTCACAAATGAAGAACCGAACCCAAAAGGAAAAGGGGATAACTTGCACCAAAATATGATGAATTTCCTGCAGATTGAAATCAGGTTCAGACAAGGAGATAATGCTATGAAAATGGGAAAGTATACATAAAAAGAAAACGGTAGAGAATCCTGGGGAACAAACCTAATACAGGAATGGAACTGTGTTGTGGAATCTGTCTTCGATTAGGTGGTGGAAAGTGGAAACCAAGCCCAAGCCTAGGATTTGTTTGGCATTTGAGCAGCCTTGAGTGCCCTTAGGTTATCAGTCAAATCTATGTTGAGAGAGAGAGAGAGAGAGAGGTAGAGGTAGAGGTAGAGGTAGAGAAATGTGTCTGAAGAGGGGGATGAATCACTCTTTTTAAAGCGAGGAAACTGTGATAATTAGCGCACACAAAAAAATAAAATAAATAAATTTTCTATTTTTTTGTTGTGAAATATTCTACATTCGGAATAAAAAAAAAAATAAAAAAAAAAGAAGTAAAGTGACACAATAGAGTTGGTCTAGTGGAAGCCCACTAACAGGAGGTGTTTGGTTTGAATCTCCGTTTGTTGAAAACATTTATTAAAGATGGGTCATACCTAAAATTATTCACAACTCAGAACAATAACTCATTCGGTCACCATTATTTAAAATAAGTAAAAACGTAAAGTGACATTTTCTTTAATTAGTTTAAATTTATCTATGATTGAGAATTTAAAATTTGTAGATTTTGGAATTTGGATAATGAAGTAGGTAATGGATTAAAGAAAGGAACATGTATGAACCTAACTTTAATAACAAAATATTCATTGATGTCGAAAACTAGCGTGGAACCACCTACCCTGCTCTTTTGTCCCATCAAGAATTCTTGATATTAACAACGCTTTGATTTCGACAAAGTGTATATATATTAAAAATATATATATATATATTAAAAGAATTGACGAGCGAAGCTAAAACTCGAATCATCTATATTAACTCGAAATTTTATGTTTGAGCTTTGAGATAAGCAAAAACAAGCCAAACTCAAAAATCATTAGCGAAATGTTTTTATACAAATAGACATTTTCTCTTATCTTCTTAAATAAAGAGATGGTGCGATTGACATCTAAATTCTCCATATATATATATATATATTCGTTCCACTAATATCGAAGCTGAGGGTCCTATAGATGAAACCCTAGGTTTCAGGTAGTTTAGCGGCGGCGGCGTTTGGTGGATTCTGTCTGCTACAGGGCATCTCGGTGTCGATCTTTACCAGTGGTGAAAAGGAGAACCGATTTGGTTGATCTGGCTTTCGCTATTGACGAGGTGCGGTGGAGATACAGATCGGGGAGGACGATTTAAGTGCGACCCAAGTTTTGGATCGGCAGGGCGGCGACGTCAACAGAGGGGATAGGCTTTGATTTGGGACAACAAGGCGATGATCTACGGGAGTCGGTGGGTGATAACTGAACAATTTGACCAAAGGGAGGCTAGGGTTCTTCTCATTTTCTTACCGAAGGCTCCGAGTAAGCAAGTATCAATGGGTTGGAGGAGAGGGAACTCGCCAGATTGAATAGGCGGCAGGAGGCTCATCCGGTGAGTCCCAATGATGGTCGATTCCGAAAGGAAGAGAGGAAGGGAAGATTGGGCTCATGGGCCTATGTCATCTTAGGCTGCAGCAATGTGGCCTAGGCGGGCTGGGCCTCAGGGTTTTATCTTTTTCCTTTTCTTATTTGGGTTGGCCTATGTTTTGGGCTTCTAGAAGAGTGACACCTATAAGTCTATACTGCTTTGAGTGAAGCTATTGCGCTAGATTGTTTGAGTGGAAACGTACACCATTGGGTCTTAGATGTCACATTCAACATGACGGCTGCTTTATTTCAAGGTTGTATAGATTTAGAGGTTATTTAGCATTTGTTTTCTAGTCGTTTAGGGTCCACCTTTTTGGATTGTAGTTTTGAGGTTGTTTTTTCAATTCATAGTTCCTAACTAGCATTAGTGACTTTCACTTGCATTTGTATGGTCTTCGGACCACTCATGTTTGACCGTTTTGGTCGTCATGATCTTTGATCAATGAAGCTTTTTCCTTTTCCCTGAAAAAAAAAAAAAAAAAAAAAAAAAAAAAAAAAAAAGATGGTGCAACTGGAACTTCTAGATGCTTATTATAATCAGGGGGTTTAGGCTTCATGTCCTCTCTTGTATTCGACAGTTTCATTAATGAAGACTTGAGGGCAGTCGCACCAGCCTTTTATTCAAAAAAGAGATGTTGCGACTACTTGAAATGATACCTGAACTATTGCGTCGTTATCAAATATAGTACATGCCGTTAGTTTTTCTATTAAATTAATGACGTGGCATGTATTTAGAGGGGCAAAATGGTCTATGCACGTTGTTTCCCTTTTAAAAATTTCCTGCAAATTCTTACAACTTTTATTTTCCCTTAAAATTCTCATAAACCCACCAATTGCATAAGGCTGCTAATCGAGGATAAGTAGAATTGATTTATAAATTTAGTACTGTTCTAGGATATTCTTTATGTGTGCCTTTGCCTTATGCCAATAGGATATGTAGTTAGACTAGATCTATGTATTCATATCCTTACCATACTGGTAATGTGTAATTCCCTATATAAAGGACTCCTATCAATGAATGAGATACACATCTTTCACGATTCTCTATTCTCAATTTACTTTCACTTCATCACGTTATCAACCCTTTGCTCAAACCCTTGAGCTAATAGTTTTTCCCAAACCCTAAAAACCAAAAGCCGAAAACCCTCGGCCCTTCCTCGGCCGCCGCCGCCGCCGTTGCCCACGACTGCCGCTCCCCGACCGTCCGCTCCACTGCTTCCTTCTCGTCCGATCAAGCATCCAAGTTTTACGGTATGTTTACTTTACAACCCTAAAACTCTTCAAAGTTCAATAACCTCGGGGGAGATAAAGTGCTTTCTCCTCTTCTTCTACTCCATTTTATGCTTGGGACGGTGTCTTTGCAGGTTTAAAAATCCCGGTTATCCTCCCCGGGTCCAAAGTTGTGTTTGATCAACTTTGGTTATTGCTATTTTGAAGGTGTGTTTGATCACCTTCACACAAGTTTTTTCCGAGTCGTGTTTGATCGACTCCGGACATTTAGGGTTGTGTTTGATCAACCCTAGATAGACAAACCAAAAGCATCGTATTTGAGTACCTTTTTCAGGGTCTCCAACAGAAAACTAATACGACTTGTTCTCTCTTGTATGCAGATGGACAGAGGCATTGAATTTGACGTCCTCGACGCCCATGGTACTGAGTACCATCGTTGGGTCTCGGACATAGAACAGACCTTCATCGCTAAGGATCTGACCGAGACCATATTCCCCGATCCAGATCAGGAACCGCCTAGCAAGAGAAAAAAATCTCAGGCACTCATGTTCCTTCGTAAGCATATCGATCCCACACTGCGCAGGCAGTATCAATCCAAGCACGATCCAAAAGATCTGTGGGATGCCCTTGCCGAACGCTTCGGCAACATTCACTCGACCTTGCTCCCAGAACTAATTGCTCACTGGGATGAAATCCGACTTTCGGATTACAAGAAGGTGGATGACTTCAACAGGGATATGCTTTGCCTACAAGCTCAACTGAGCTCATGTGGAGTCGAGAAAAGTGATGCCGGCATGATCGAAAAGACTTTCTCGACCTTCCCTTCAGTCGCTAAGATCCTCATGAACCAATATCGGCTTGAGTTCACAAATAAGAGGATTACTACATTTAGCGGTTTAATGACGCATCTTCTTATGGAAGCAAAGAATAATATGATCAATGATCAGCAAAATTTGCGTCCTGTAGGCACCCGGAAAATTCCGGAATCTAATTACAATTGCAACCGGAGTAAGAAAGCTCCGAAACGCAAGGATCAACATAGGAATGAACCTTATGCACGTGGGAATCATCACCACAGTGCCTCTAGTTCTCGGGGACAAGGTAGCGGCTTTAGTGGCCGTACCAACTCATGGCGTCGAGACACCGGTGCCGCCGGCCCCAAGGGCGGCGCCGCTCCTCCTCGGAAGCAGCATGCTCGCTCTTCTTCTGCCTTTGATGGTCAATGCAACAGATGTGGGTCCAAGGACCACTGGTCTAAAAGCTGTCGCGCTCCTGCAAATGTTGTTGCCGCATACAAGAAATACAAGGAATTGATGGAAGTCAATTCCACTGAAAACAATGGAGTTGAACATAATGTTACCTTCAAGGTCGCTGACCCTAATGGACAATGTTCTGACTTAGATGCCCCTGACTTTGACATCACCGGCTAGATTGTTTTCCCTTTTACAAGTCATGATGTAATAAGGCATCGTAAGCATGCCATGCTTAGTTTTCTTCTCTAATTTTTTTTGAGACCCTTATGTACTCTTTTCAGCGCATTAATGAAAGTTTATTTCATGGTTCTTCTTGTCTCTTGATAAGACGTATTTGCACACGCATCAATTAACCCTGTCAAC
>NC_020494.1:14831038-14832594 GCF_000184155.1 Fragaria vesca subsp. vesca | reverse complement strand
TAGGAACCGGCAACTATTTCTTGAGCTAGTGCCTTGTAAATCATCTGTGACGACAATGATTGGATCTTCCCCTGTGATCCTCGGGGCGTGGAACCGCTCGCTTTTTTCTGCCTCATGGCACTATGATCCACGTCACGGACGCTCTTTATGCCCCAAAAGGGCACCGAACCCTGTTGAGCTTTAAGGACATTCGCGCTAATGGCTTTCACTTGGAAACTCATTGTGAAGATGGAACTGAGTTCTTGTGTATCACTTCTCACGAATACGGACGCAAACGTATATTGGAGAAACTCATGAGTCAATCTAGTGGTCTTTACCTTACTACGATTCGGATTATTGAATCTCATGTAGTCGTCAAACAGAATCTTTGGGACTCTGACTCATACAAGCTTTGGCATGATCGACTTGGTCATCCTGGAAGGGACATGATGATCCGAATTCTGCGTAATTCTCATGGACATCCCTCCTTCAAATCAAAACGAAAACATTTGGGAAATGATGTCACTTTGCATCATGGTGGTGACGCCTCAAATGGTCACCACGGCCCAAAGAGGACTTTGATGTCTCCCGGGCTCGGCACCAACTTCATGGCTGCCGCTCGGCCGCTCCCTCAAGCAATTGAGGCGCGCCGTTCTTCCCTTGATGTGTCGTTGACTCTTTCAAACGCTCATCGTTCGTTTTGCAAAGCTTGCTCTTTAACGAAAGTAGTATCGAGACCGTCTTACGCTAAGATAACACCGAGAACATTCCATTTCTACATCGTATCCAAGGTGATATTTGTGGACCCATCCATCCTGAATGTGGACCATTTCGATACTTTATGGTCCTGGTGGATGCTTCAACGCGTTGGACTCATGTCGCGCTCTTGTCCACACGTAATGCTGCATTTCCAAAACTCCTAGCACAAATTATTAAACTTCGGGCTCACCACCCGGATTATCCAATTAAGTCAATTCGACTGGATAACGCTGGAGAATTTACATCAAAGACTTTTGATGACTATTGCATGTCTATCGGGATTGAAGTCGAGCATCCCGTACCCCATGTTCACACCTAAAACGGTCTCGCCGAAGCTACGATTAAGCGGCTTCAGCTTATTTCTCGAGCGTTTGGTAATGCGCACCAACCTTCCAATTGCGTCATGGGGGCTATGCAATATTGCATGCAGCCTTACTTATTCGTTTCAGACCCACTGCCAAACAACCATTCAGTGCGTACCAGTTGGTCACTAGATATGAGCCTGACATTTCGCATCTACGCATTTTTGGTTGTTCGGTTTATGTGCCAATCACGCCTCCACTGCGTTCTAAAATGGGTCCTCAGAGACGATTGGGTATCTACGTTGGTTATGAATCTCCAACGATTATCAGATATCTCGAGCCATTAACAGGTGATCTCTTTACCGCAAGGTTTGCGGATTGTCACTTTGATGAGACACTCTTCCCATCGTTAGGGGGAGATACGAACAAACGTGTTCATGTGGAACGACAGGAATTGTCATGGTTTGTCCCCACTCTGTCTCATTATGATCCCCACACCTCACAATCTGAACGTGA
>NC_020494.1:14828885-14830344 GCF_000184155.1 Fragaria vesca subsp. vesca | reverse complement strand
CTCTACTACTACTACTACTCTCTCTCTCTCTCTCTCTCTCNCTCTCTCTCTCTCTCTCTCTCTCTCTCTCTCTCTCTCTCTCTCTCTCTCTCTCTCTCTCTCTCTCTCTCTCTCTCACAAATCTGTCACCGGCGACCTCACCTCGCCTCCACCGACTTAGACGACCTCGTCCTCACCTCCACCTACTGCCCCGGCCTCCTCGCCTTCGCCTACTGCCCCGGCCTCCTCGCCTCTGCCTACTGCCCCGGCCTCCTCGTCTTCGCTTACTGCCTCAGCCTCCTCCTCGCTGGCAAATTTGAAGATCTGAAGTCGACGACGTCGATGAGCCGAGCTCCGCCACGCACCACGGCTGCCTCCAATCTCCACCACGGCTGTCTCCGATCTCCGATCTTAGCCAAACAAGTTCAATCTCCGATCTCTGATCTCCGCCTTTAGTTCGATCTCCGATCTCCGCCACGGTTGCCTCCGATCTCCGCCACGGCGATCTAGAAACTTCACATGAAGACTGGGCTTGGTGCAGATGAATTGGTGAAGGTGAATCGGTTTTGATGTGGATAACAAGTTTACTAGAGGTCAGTAATATGTTATTGGGGTGGTTAACAAGTTTACTGAGGGTCAGTATTATGTTATGAGGTGGATAACAAGTTTACTGAGGGTCAGTAATATTCTGGTGGGGTGGATAACAAGTTTACTCGGGTCAGTAATATGTTATTGGGGTGGATAATAAGTTTATTGAGGGTCAGTAATATCTGGTGAGGTGGATAACAAGTTTACTAGGAGTCAATAATTTTCTAATGATCGGATTCCGGCTACCGGTGACTGGAGTCCGGCAAGGCTCCGGCAAAGTCCTCTCTCTCTTCCATTTTCTCTCTCTAAATGTGTATAAGACACAAGGGTAAAAATGTCTCAAAAATATTATTTTATTATGAATTTAATAAAGATTTGTGTATTTAGACACAAATAAGCTAATATCTCATTCAATTGAGATCATAAGTCTTATTATCAATGGGCAATTACATAGAAGTCCACTTTGAGATATTTTCTCCTATATAAGTCCACCTAAACATTTTTACCCATATAAGTCCACCCAAGCCTAAATAAAGTCTTATATTAAGTATTAAAGTTCAACAAAATTACAGACTGTCATCCAACCAAAAAATTAGATTTTCTCTCTTATATTTACAAAAATGCCACTAATATAAAAAGTCAACAACCATAAATGGTCTCCGACTGACCTCCGGCGAAATTTCCAACCGACTTCCGGCGAACTTTCCGACCGACCTCCGGCGAACTTTCCGGCCGACCATCTATGAGGATTCTAGCGACCACAAAAGCTACTACCAGTGACAACAAAAGCTACTACCGCTGACAAAGAAAGCTACTACCACTGACAAAGAAAGCTACTACCACTGACAACAAAAGTAACTACTGATAGGAAAAAAAATTACTGTCACCAGCA
>NC_020494.1:14826445-14828865 GCF_000184155.1 Fragaria vesca subsp. vesca | reverse complement strand
GGGAATACGGCGATATCTTGGAGGTCTACTAAGCAGACTCTAGTGGCGACATCTTCAAATCATGCAGAGATTATAGCTTTGCATGAAGCTGTTCGGGAATGTGTTTGGTTGAGATCAATCATTAAGCACATTAGAGGAACTAGTGGATTAAGTTCTACAACTGATAGACCTACATGCATTTATGAGGACAATGCAGCTTGTATTGAGCAAATGAAGTTAGGTTTCATCAAGGGTGACAATACAAAGCACATTTCACCTAAGTTCTTCTACAACCAACAGCAACAGGCGTTTCTCAACATTCAAGTGAACCAAGTTAGTTCCGAAGGAAACGCATCAGACTTATTTACTAAGTCTTTGCCTAAGTCTACTTTTGAGAAACATGTGAAAAGTATAGGCATGCGTCGGCTATCAAGTCTCTCTAAATAATGTTCACATCAGGGGGAGTATCATCTCAATGAAGTAGGCTGGTGCGTTGTACTCTTTTTCTCCTACGATCAAGGTTCAGTTTTTCTCCCACAGGGTTTTTGTGACTTGACGAGGTTTTTGACGAGGCAACAGATTAGCACCACTGGCATATCAACGCGCGGCACAAGAGGGAGTGTTCTAGGATATTCTTTATGTGTGCCTTTGCCTTATGCCAATAGAATATGTAGTTAGACTAGATCTATGTATTCATATCCTTACCATACTGGTAATGTGTAATTCCCTATATAAAGGGCTCCTATCAATGAATGAGATACACATCTTTCACGATTCTCTATTCTCAATTTACTTTCACTTCATCAAGTACATCTTCATTTATTTACATATTTTTCATCACCGTTTTTTTCTTGTACAAAATTAAGCTACAAAACATATGATATGTATTAGTAGCAAACTTAAAATAAAAACTAAAGTATATATTTTAGGGTTCCACTTGTGTGCCTTAGGGTGTACATACCCAACCAGTTTTGACTTGCTATAGCAGATTAAATCAAACTAATGCCGTTAACTCTCTATTAAGTCTCTCTATATCTACAGTTTTCATTAGAAAAATCTACCATTCAGATGAGCTAAATCACACAAAAGTAAACTTTCTAGAAATCAAAATGATTCTTGAGACTGTCTACAACTATCATAAGAAACAGCTACTCCTATCATGAAAAATATCACAGAAAATGTTGCAAGTCAAAAGACACATAAGACACATCTACTGTTTTCATTAGAAAAGTAGACTTTCTAGAAATCAAAATTGTTCTTGAGATTGAACCAACCGAAGGTAAAAGTTGCAAGTCTACATTTGACATAAGACACATCTACTATTTCATTAGAAATCTCTACCATTGAGATAAGTTAAATCACAGAAAAGTAGACTTTCTAGAAATCAAAATGGTTCTTGAGATTGAATCAACCGAAAGTAAAAGTGTTAGTCTATATTTAACATAAGACACATCTACTATTTTGATTATAAATATCTACCATTGAGATGAGTTAAATCACAGAAAAGTAGACTTTCTGGAAATCAAAATTGTTCTTGAGATTGAGTCAACCGAAGGTAAAAGATGCAAAATCTACATTTAACATAAGACACATCTACTATTTTCATTAGAAATTTCTACCATTAAGATAAGCTAAATCAAAGAAAAGTAGACTTTCTGGAAATCAAAATTGTTCTTGAGATTGAATCAACCGAAGGTAAAAGATGCAAAGTCTACATTTAACATAAGACACATCTACTATTTACCATACCTATATTTTAATAAAGAAAATACTATATAAAAAATAAAGTGTATAATGTGTAGAGCAATAATAACAAAATTAATTTTTAAAATTATTGTTTCACCCATATATAGCTTACTAAGCAAAAAGAGTCCAAACATTTGCCACATCATCGATTTAACGGCAAAATTAACAGTATGTACCATATTTGGTAACGGTAGGATAGTTGGGTATCATTTCATGTAATAAAAATTCGTAGGTACCAAAAAGTACTTTTCGCTATAGTTCAGGTACCGTTTTAAGTTTTTACTCTTTCATCTATTTAACAAGACAAGGTGAAAAATCAATTTTGAGGCCTAAAGTTGGTTATTTATCAAAATTCCTTTGGTAGCAAATTGACAGATTTAATAGTTAGAGTAACAAATTGGTTGAAATGAAAGCTAGGGTAGTAAATTGACACCAAAGTGAAAGTTAGTGTAGCAAAGTGACAATTATGCCTAAATAAAGAGATGGTGCAACTGGGACATATAGATATTTATTGTAAATGAATAATGCCCATTTGGTACTAATTATTAGGCCTTGTTGCCCATTCCAATGAAAAACTTTATTTATTGCTCATTTCAATTAATTTTACCAAAATTACTTCTTTAATCCTAACCTACCTATCTCACACCTCTCCCTCCACCTCTCATTCATTCACGCTATGCTCTCTCTCTCTCTCT
>NC_020494.1:14824472-14825624 GCF_000184155.1 Fragaria vesca subsp. vesca | reverse complement strand
TGTCATCCAACCAAAAATTAGATTTTCTCTCTTATATTTACAAAAATGCCACTAATATAAAAAGTCAACAACCATAAATGGTCTCCGACTGACCTCCGGCGAAATTTCCAACCGACTTCCGGCGAACTTTCCGACCGACCTCCGGCGAACTTTCCGGCCGACCATCTATGAGGATTCTAGCGACCACAAAAGCTACTACCAGTGACAACAAAAGCTACTACCGCTGACAAAGAAAGCTACTACCACTGACAAAGAAAGCTACTACCACTGACAACAAAAGTAACTACTGATGGAAAAAAAAATTACTGTCACCAGCAAAGAAATCTACTACTGATAGCAACAAAAGCTACTACTGCCAGCAAAGAAAGCTACTACTACTGACAACAAAATATACTACCGATAGCAAAAAAGGCTACTGTCACCAGCAAAGAAAGCTATTACCGATAGCAACAAAAGCTACTACGACCAGCAAAGAAAGCTACTACCACTGACAGGTCTCTGGCTGACTTCAGGTAAAGTTTCTGACCGACCTCCGACAATTTTACCGTTGACCTCCGACAATGTAACTGAAGATTGCAAAAGATACTGTCACTAGCAACAAAGGCTACTACCACCGGCTATAAAAACTACTACCATCGGCTATAAAAACTACTATGGTGAGATCTTCGACGACCTCCGGCGAGGTCACAAAAAATACTATCGCCAGTAACAAAAAATACTACCGAACATAACAAAATCTACTACCACCAGCTACAAAAGCTACGATACTAAGATTCCGGTGACCTCCGGCGAGGTCACAAAAGATACTACCAAGCATATGAAAAACTACTATCAACAAAGATATTACCGCCGTAAACAAAAGCTACTACAGTCACCAGCAAAAGATATTACCGCCAGCAACAAAAGATACTACCGATGTGAACAAAAGCTATTACCGTAAAAACTAAATCTATTACCGCCAGCAACGAAAAATATTATCATCACCAACAAAAGATACTACCGCTAGGAACCAAAAATACTACCAAATAAAAACTACTATAAAGTAATACAAGATCTACTCAAGTAATACAAAATCTACTCAAATCTGTCTAAAATGTACTATCACAGTGACAGAAATACTATAACTGTGTTAAAAATATACAATCATATAAT
>NC_020494.1:14793919-14824452 GCF_000184155.1 Fragaria vesca subsp. vesca | reverse complement strand
AGAGAGAGAGAGAGAGTTTTTTGATGAAAGAGAGACGGTGAAAAAATGATGGTTTTGATTGAGATAGAACTGAGGGTATTTTAGGTATAGCCTAAAGCTAACTTAATGGATTTGGGCCACAAAGTGGACTTATGTGGGTAAAAAAATTATGATGGACTAGGAGAAAATGTTGAGAATGTGACTTAGATGAAATTTTCTATATTATCAATGAAATAAGATTTAACTTTTATTTTTTTGTGTAAATGGGCAGTTTCTTTTAGCACAAACGAACGGTACAAGACCTAAAGGCTAAAGTATTATCAGAAATTTCCACAATAAATTAAAGATGTTTAGCAGATTGGCCCATATGAGAACGGGTCGGGTCAGGGTTGTAGTGTTGTACAACCTATAATAGAACTTAGTGCCAACTGACAGTGAAGAAAATTAACATAAAAGAGAAAGAAAGAAAAACCGCGAAGGCTCTGGAGCTCTGGAATGTGCTTGTCTTAACAAGGAGGGCAAAATCCAATCGAAGATCAAATCCCAAACCCTAGCCCTAAATCCACGATGGAGAGAAGAGGATCCCGATCCAACGGAATGCTCCCGCTGCTCGCACTCCACGCCGCCAGCGAGTATTACCGGCTCGAAAGGAAGCCTCCGGTCACCGCCGCTCTCATTGCCGCCAATTCTCTCGTCTACCTACGCCCGGCGTTCCTCGAACCCATCCTCCCTTCCATCCATGACGTCTGGTTCAACCCTCACCTCATCCTCAAGGTAATTCTCAATCCATTTTCGCTGTTTCGATTTCAAAGTTCTTATTTTTATGGCTAAAATTATCACTTGCATAATCGTAGTCTCGTAGTCTCAAATTTGCAATAATACGATGTCGTTTTGGTGATTCGGGTTTGGAATTGAATTAGTGGTTTTTTTTTCTTTAATTGTGGAACAGAACAATGACTTGAAGAGGTTCTTCTTGTCACCGTTTTACCATGTGGGAGAGTCTCATCTGGTTTACAATATGCTCTCGCTGTTGTGGAAGGGAATTAAGTTGGAGTCTTCGATGGATAGCACCGAATTTGCATCCATGGTTGCTGTGTTACTTGGCATGTCCCAAGGAATCACATTGATGCTTTCGAAAGCGTTGCTGGTTTTGTTTGACTATGAAAAGGCTTATTATTCGGAGTATGCTGTCGGGTTTTCTGGGGTGATATTTGCGATGAAGGTGGTTCTTAATAATCAGTCTGGGAACTATAGTTATGTGCATGGGATTCCCATGCCATCGCGTTATGCTGCTTGGGCGGAGTTGGTTCTTATCCAGATGTTGGTGCCTGGTGTGTCTTTTATTGGTCATTTGGGTGGAATACTTGCCGGGTTACTGTATCTGCGGTTGAGGGGTGCATATTCGGGTTCAGACCCACTTACTTTGGTCATCAGAGGTGTTACTGATGTACTGAAATTGCCCATGAGGTTTTTAAGACGAGTGTTTCCATTCAGAAGGAGGCAAATATCTGGTAGAGGCCCAGTTGGTGGGAGACGTAGAGGAATAGCTGTGGCGGATTGGAGGTGCAATGCTTGTACATATGAGAATTCTGGTTGGTTGGATGCATGTGAAATGTGTAACACAAACAGGAATGACAGTGGCAGTGGCAACACCATGGCGTCGCGTCCTTTGCCACATTATTCTCGCGACCTTACTTTGGAACAATTAAGGCAGCTAAGGTTGGAAAGATTTGGTAGATGACAGGCTCTCCAACTCCAGAGTGTTGCATTAAGTAGTCAAACATAGCAGAGAGTGAATAAAGGTACAGTTGTCATAAGGTCTGTCATCACTGCTGATGCTCATATGCTGTTTGTATCAAGTCATTTGGTTAGAAATCTTAACAATATAGTCATTGTCTTGGACTTATCAGTGTAGCTAAATTGTGTTTGTTCAAACAATTTGGTGAACTTTCAATGTTTTAAATGTTGATCACTCACAATGGCCTTTTAGCTGTGTTTGAATTTGGGTTGCGTGATTTCTGGAGTCCATGAGTAGCAAAAGAAAGCAAGATCATCAAACACTTGTACAGTCGAGATTTGGTCAGAAGTTGTAAAACCAAATAACTTAGGAGCATCAGTTGTCAAATCTCAAATCCCTTGAATCAGAAAAGAAAGATGAAGGTTTATAGCAACTGTGCGTCCTGGAACAATTTTTATGCAGCTAATTTCTTGTGTTTTGTAAGGGATAAAAATCAGTGAAGATTGTCTTGTTTTTATTTCTAATAAATATATAGACTCGCACGTAACGATCTATGAAAAAGGTAGAAAGGGCACAACGTATCAAGACCTTTCTAGGATCAATCGGCTTTTACTTGGTGCAAACCTAGACCCTCATGATCATTGCATTGCTCAACCTCGCCACTTGAAGAAGATTGACGTTGCAGTTACAATGACAACGGTGGACAAGGATATGACAAGTGCAGTCGAATTGAAGGAGAAAAAACCCTCCCCAGTTGTATGGACAATGTCCTTTGCCTTTGGAAATTCTTTAGCGATTCCAACAACAGTGATCTCTGCTTCCACTCTGAGAGTATCGTCCCTCACAAAATGATGTAAATCGCTCAATGGAATGAATTTGTGCCAACCATATTTGCCACTGGTTGTGGTAAAACAACCCTTACCTACAGATGAAGAAACAACCAGCCGTTATGGAAAAGAAACCAGTTGTGCTTGACTATGATAGCATTACAGTTTTGTTCCTGATAGCCATCTATCTTCAGTAATAGATAACTTACCTGAACCATGATAGCCAGCATTGTTCTTGTTGGGGTTGAGGCGTAAGGTATACTTTGCATATACTCCAGTGATGACAGGAGTTTTTTGTTTATCAGCCAATCCCAAGTAAAGAGAAAGATGAGTATGTTTCCCCGAGCGAGGATGTCCCTCGGGATAGAGTTCTATCATCCTGCAACATCAGATGAACAATAAGCAATGTCTTACTTTCGAGACTAAACTTAAGAGAAGTATTACCATTCCAAAGAGTATGTTGATAATGATGTGCATTGTGTTTTGGTTAGTTTGGTGAATTGGTGATCACCCTAAGCCATTCTTGCTGTTCTTCTTCTTTGATTAATCAGGGAGTGATTTCTTGTCAAACTAAGAAAAAGAAAAGATAGCAAGGATGAACCAAATACCACTTCTGTCCTTCAACGGTGAATGGTTCTGACCGGTGGCATGGAGGAGGTAAGATAGAATAATTCTGAATCTCCCAAACATGCTCGTACATATTAGGGCTCTTTAACCTTGATATACCCTCTGCTTGGCCTGTTTTTATTTCTTCGCAAACAAAGACCTCAGCTCCAAAGACACACTTGTCATCGATGAGATATCCATTGGAAACATCAGTAAATTCTTTAAGACTGATTAGCTTATCAAAACCTACATCAAGCATCCCCGCGTGAATGCACTTCTGCTTTGTAAAAGCACCTGAACATTGCACACAAATACGAAAAAGAAAAAAATGGATCAGAAGACAGGCAAATACATGTATCTGCTAGTTTGCTTATGAAATTAAAACGTTATGCATGCACACCAATATATTTGCTAGAGTGAAGATTGTACCTTCGAGAACCAAGTACCTTCCCTTGTTCTGATCAAGCAGAAACAATCTGAAATCAACAGATACTCCCCAATCAGTCCGAAGTGTATCTTTTTTTACTATGCGCAAGTAGACAGAGATGTAGTCTTCTACATTCTTCTTCTTGTTTCCATTTGGGTACAGCACCAGTTTCCTGTGCCACATCAAGTATAAACCATAAGTGCATGAAAAACGTTCTGTAAACAATGTGACATTTGATTTTGTGTGTTCATTCAAATAGGTTGTAGGGTATAAACCAGCAATTATCGATTCATGATATACACAAGTTTAGCAGGATATCAAGTTACCATAAGTATCCTCCGGCTTCGAACGTTTTGGATTCATAACCATCGACTCCATGATACTCGGTTAGCAACGAAAACGACTCTATATTAAGTCTGCAATGAGTTGGCAGTGAATCTGAAAGTGATCTGAAAAGGCCTGCGATGAAATAATATTAAGAATAGCAAAAGTTACTTAAGGTAAAACATCAGGTAAATAGGGAGTTCCAGTACAAAAGTATCCTACCTTCTTTGTCCGAGTTAAGGATATCCATGGTGATCAAACTGACCAACTAACTTCTCAGCAGATTGAGAAGATGTCGATCAAACTAGGGTTTCTGTCGAATGTTGAATATTCAGTAATCAGTATGACGTTTAGGCCCTTTAGGGTACTTAACCAAGAAGGCAACAAGAGTACTCAATTATTATCCAAAAAAAAAAAAACAAGAGTACTGAGGTTTTCTTTACTACCAAGTAACCAGTAACCCAATATTAACAGATGTTGATCATATAATAACAAGTAACAATATTACAGTAAATGATGTAACGTGGCCATCTGGTTATTGTAAGCAATATAATTACCATTTTCAAAAGAACAAAATGATGAAATATAAAGTGTATAGACAAAGAGATAACAAGAAAATCATCATCTTATTCATTGATATGAGCCATTTATATAGGGAATTACACAATACCAATATGGTAAGGATATGAATACATAGATCTAGTCTAACTATATATCCTATTGGCATAAGGCCAAGAAACACATCAAAGAGTATTTAGAAAGATACAGAATATCCTAGAACACTCCCCCTTGTGCTGCGCGCTGATATGCCGATGGTGCTAATTTGTTGCCTCGTCAAAAACCTCGTCAAGTCACAAAAACCTTGTGGGAGAAAAACTGAACCTTGATCGTAGGAGAGAAAGAGTACAACGCACCATTCACATTTGATAGTGACATGTATGTATGTACGTGCTAGACTCCCCCTGAAGTTCGCACATTCCCCTGATCTTTACATCAATCATAAAACTCTTCCTGATTCTTACTAATCACGGAAGTTTCAATAACTTAGCATGCCAATGCTCTTTAACATGTCTTCAAATGTGGCATTAGACAATAATTAACTAAATCATGCCGTATTGTCCTCAAATGATCTTTTACACTTAGATCTTTAGGAGAAGGCCGCTTGTAAACTCAAAACATAAGTTCGTGCAGGAAATCAGATTTCCGCGCAGCATGACCTTCAGTTACTAGAACAGTCGTAACTTCCTCTAGGAAATACATATGAATGAACCGTAAACGGTTTTGGAAACTAGACTCATTTAGCTTTCCAACCGTATATTACACATGTTCTGTTTCGTCAGAAGCTATTCACAAAGTCCCGTCGAAGTTGACTGTTTTGCCAAAATCAGATTCTCGGACAGATTTGTCCTACTTTACGAAAACGGTCATAACTCACTCAATATGATAGAAATGATCAAATGGTTGGTGTCCCTGGAAAGTAGACACATAGATCTTTCCAATGGTACCAGTTTCACCATTTTCCAGTGAGTGAGGTTTCTTGTAGGTCTCGTGGAAGTTGACCTACAAATTGGCAGATTCTGATTTTGCTTTTGATATGTCTTTCTTATGTAGGGATAGAATAAGCCTCAACCTTTCATACCATTAAGTATTGAAAAAGGAGTTACTGCCATTACATTGGCGTTGCATGGGCGCATAGCTATATTTAGCTTTACAACTTTTCATAGCGAATGAGATGTCAAGTCTTTCGTATTGTGTTAAGTACATTGATGCGTCTTATTGTACTTAGATGGGAACTCCATCTCTTAACACATATTTGTCATCTTGCTTTAGACAAAACAATGGATCTCTCTTTGGAGTAAAGACCTTGATTAATCATGGGAGTATATGTAGGCCTCACTAGTTATAAAGTGCCTAAGCCGATTGATGGAAAATCATCATCAATACAGTCATCTAGTGCCTTATCGAGACCGTGTCTTCCCAAGATCTTTTTCTTTGGATGTTGATACATATTGGCATCTCTTGATCCATCAAGAGTCCATGTAAATCTGGAATGAACACGCAAAGGCATAATTCACCATATCCCTTCCAAATCAAGTAGAGTCCATGTGCGTTTCAATACATTTAGCAAACGCATGCTCCTGTGGTTTGGAGCCACTTGATTCGGATGAATGAAGTCTGTTTAAGACCTTCATGTATATCTCTGATCCCATAGAGATGTTATTATGACCACATTCATACGCTGCATGTTCAGTTATTCGGAAACTACCAAACTGACTCATCGTAGTCGATCCCAGTGCGTGTTAGTGAGAAACCTTGCGCCATAAGGTGAGTCTAAGCTCTTGTTCTCATTACGCTATCTAACAAAGGCATAGTTGATAGAGTTTAGCTTGTGGTGTCGGCATCACCTGCCCAAGGACCTATCTCTTTGTTATGTTGGATCACGTCTTTCCATTAGGCCAATCAACTAAGTTGATATCCATCAACGAATGGTGGTTTGATAGTAGACTCATTATCCCACGTCCTCATGTACACTAGTGTAATATTTGTAGAGATCTCTATATGGATTGGATTTGACATTGAGGTATCCCCCAACGATAATCACAATTCAGACTTCATGAGACGGATTTGAGTATCACTGATCAATGGATCAGGTTGTGCCAAGCTCGCTTTCTTCCTAGTGCGAGAAAGTATCGAACCTAAGGGCCTCCCTCCTTTTGGGGAGCCACACGGCCTTGTGACACCAATTTTGCCACTATATGACGTCACTATATCACCATCCATGGTGATGGCGTCAAGACCAACACCTTTTGGTCGCACCATGTCCTTTTGTAGGACATCAATCCTTGCAGACATATTTGCAGCATGTGATCTCGTCACTTTAACACTTTAACCATTTGGGATCAAGATGAGACATAGTGGGGACAAACCACGACAATTCACGCCGTTCCACTTGAACACTTGTGTTCTTATCTCCCCCTAACGGCGGGAATATTGTCTCATCAAAGTGACCATCTGCAATATAGCGGTGAAAGAGATCGCCTGGTAAGGTTTCTACATATGCGGATTATAGGTGGAGGTTCACATCCAACCTAAATACTTATTCATCTCAAATGACCCATCATTATATGCAGTGGCAATGCGATTTGACACTTAGAAATAACATTTAGCCGAGCTCAAGGATTGGAGATCCGTTTCAATCTTGTTTGAGCTCAAGGATTGCAATCCTGGTACACAGTCACGAGCTGTAGTACAAAAATATTCAATGATGGTGGGTCATAGATGAATAGTAAAGCTGCATGCAAATATTGCATAGCCCCAAGACGCAATAGAAAGATTGGTGCGCATCAATAATGTTCGAGCGACAAGCTAAAGTTGGTTGGTCGTAGCCTCGATGAGACCGTATTGCGTGTGAACATGGGGTACAAGACACTTCAACTTACATCCCGATAAACTTCTTTAAAGAATGGGTAGTGAGCCCGTAGAAGTATAAGCAGCATAAGCAGTAGATAATAGTGTAACATGTGACCAGTGTGTTAACACTTCAACCAACACCATAAAGCATAAAAAGGTGTCCGTAAGTTGGTTGTATCTATCTACATAGTTTGATGTAAGAATGGAATGTTCACTTATGTGTCATTTAGCATAGGAGGGTCTCACTCCTAATTTAACTAAAAAATAGACTTTCAAAACGAGCAATGAGCATTGTCGGGGGCCAATGCGACATTGAGGGAAGGCCGATGCACCTCAATTGTTTAAGGAATTAACCGGACGACCTCTAAGAAGTTGGAGTCGTGTTCGGGTGGAGTCAATGTCCCCCGGGTCACCACCATGCTTCATGGTGATGCTAGATCTCTAATGTCTTCGTTTTGAGCGGAAGAATGGATGTCCATGAGAATTTCTCAAAATTTGGACCATTATATCTCTTCCAGGTTGACCAATTTGGTAAAACCCAAGCCTATATGAGTCGGTGTCCCAAATATCATGTTTGGCGACAACATGGGATTCGATATTCGAATCGTAGTGACATACAGTCCACTAGATTGACTCATGAATTTCTCCAAGATGCGCTTCAGTCGGCATTCATGAGAAGGTATACTTAAAAGAATTCTTGTTCATTCTCACAATGTGTTTCAAATGAAAACTATTAGCATGAATGTCTTTAAAGCTCAATATGGTTCGATTGCCTCTCAATGCATGGAGGGTATCTGTGACATTGATCATGGTGCCATGAGGCATCAAGATTCAAGCTAAACTGCGTTCCTGAATGACCGGTATGATTCAATCATTGTAGTCACAGAAGATTTACAAAGACACAAAATCTAAAGATAGTTGCCGGTTTCTTGGAATATTGTGGATAGTTTCACTGTCTGCAAAGCACTCAATGTCTCTATGAGACATATCTACAAGAAGGAGTAGATAGGCGAGTAAATAGTTCCACTTGAACCATTTAGAAGGATTGAAAGAAGTTACAAAAAGCTGCAATCCCGAGTGCATAAAAATTTCCTCCCAGAATGACCTTTGCGCACTAAAACAGCCATAACTTCTTCCTTAAGATAGATATGGACGAACCGTGAAAAGTTCTGAAAACTAGACTTGTAGAGCTTTCCAATAATATAAAGCTCACTGTCTGGTTCGTCCGGAGCTGTTCACAAAGCTCAAACAAAGTTGACTGTCCAGAAGGGACAGATTGCTGTTTTTCGCAAAAATAGCATATGCGAAGCTGTGAAGCTTGCATGTGGCGTGTAGGCTTTTGCCTTAGCCAAAACCAAAAGTGACGTGTGTATGATCAAAATCAAGTCCTTTCAGTCGTTCCAAGGCCGTAAACTTCATGACTAGTTAGCAAAAGCTCCCTGACATGGACAGAAACTAACTCAGAGGACCTAGAGGATTCGATCATGATGATAATTTTCCGGTTTTGATAAGTCTTCAACGTCTTTTGCAAGAAGACAATTGGTTTAATAGTGTAGGGGGATCCAAAATCAAAAGGTTTCTGTAACTCCAAGTCAGTATAACCAGTCATGTCCGTGGAGGGTCGGTAGTGCGAGGCACACTTGAAACCACTATCTCCTTAATTTCGGACAATTCTAAGACATCACACTGAGCTTGGATGAGCCTAGTTGAACAATTGATGATGGAAAATCCGCTATAGGGTAGAAGACTTAACCGGAAACACGTTAGCGATCCTTCTTGAGGATGCAAGGCCGTACGTCATCTTCACTTGGAAGAGACCAAAACGGCACAATCTAACCATGTAGATTGTAAATATGTCATGCTTCTAAGGACGATGTAAAAATGTACATCTTGTTTGTAAATCAATACGAACCATAAGAGGAGAATAGTTTCATAACTTCGAAAAAATTCTCAAGGCATTCATTATTGCTAATGTGAGTACATCGAGGTCTCAAATAGACGAAGGACGTCGATACAACGCCTTAGTACATATAGCTTGGAACGAAAATCAATGTCTAGCCAATGACGTCAAAGTCATGGGTAGCTAGAGCAGGATCCGAATCTTTGAAATTTACGATCATGAGGATGACGTTCATGTCCTCATATTGATTTTCTGTACCTTTTTGTATGCATTCACAATTTGAAGGAGCTTGACAATCTTGAACCAGTGATCCGAAGATCCACAACGGTTGCATTGTCATGAGCTGACGTGAGTAGTTTTGACAAAATGGTGTCTAGACCGGGAGTGTCGCTATTAGAGCCGGCGACACCTCACCCTCTCTTCTAGACATCGGCATGACGTTTTCTTCTGTTGTCATGACCGTCTGCCGTTGCCATATGACCCATATTGTTGTCCCCACATTAGGGGATAATCCCAAATAAGTTTATCACATTAGCGTATATACAATTCTGGTTTGTATGATCAAAATAAAGTCTCGTTGGTAATTCCAAACCAACTTGGAGGACCTAGAGAACTTGATGATAATCGAATCCGCTAAAGATTATGGATCATGATGCCATAAAAGATCATCGACAATATGTAGTCAATTAAGGTGGTAAGCAATCCACTTGACTAATAACTCAACAAGTAGAGTTATATGAACGTTTCAAGAAACGCTCCATGAGTGCATTCCACAATACTTTGTGGTCATTACTTTTTGCACAGATTGCCATTGAAGGTTTTTGTCGATGTGGCGCGTCAAAGACTTTGAGCTCATGAGATGTGAAATCTCGGCATCTAGGTTTGTTAGCCTGGGGGTCAAAACATGTGGTTTAATCCTTTCCAATGAAAGATTTCACAGATACCAAGCAAAGATTCGCTTTAGGCATCGAGTACGTCAAAACTTAAAGGAGCAGAATGTTACATTGCTCTTGCATACAAAACCAAGCTGTTATAAGACTCCATAGAGGTCACAAACAATGCTTTTAATGGTTTGTCATTCTGATTGATCACACACAATCCGGAAAAGCCGCGAATTGATCAAACACAATTCGGAAAAAGGCTTCGAATTGATCAAACACAATCCGGTGATAGGTCGGGGTTGATCATACATAACCCGGACAAGGAAACAAGAGTGATCAAACACACTCTTGACCCGCGAATAAAATTCCAGGATTTTTGGTACCTGCAAATACACTGACTTAAGCATAAAATGGAGTAGAAGAAGGAGAGAAAACACTTTATCTCCCCCGAGGTTATTGAACTTGGAAGAGTTTTAGGGTTGTAAAATAAACATACCGTAAACACTTGGATGCTTGATCGGATAAAAAGAAAGCAGCGGAGTGGACGGCCGGGAAGCGACGGCGGCGGCGGCGGCGGCCGAGGCAGGGCTGGGAACCTCCGGTTTTGGTTTTTAGGGTTTTGAAAAAAAATGGTGGGCTATTAGTTCTAGGGTTAGAACAAAGTGCATGATAACGTAATGAAGTATAAAGTGTATAGACAAAGAGATAGCAAGAGAATCATCATCTTATTCATTGATAGAAGCCCTTTATATAGGGAATTACACAATACCAATATGGTAGGATATGAATACATAGATCTAGTCTAACTACATATCCTATTGGCATAAGGCCAAGACACACATAAAGAATATCTAGAAAGATATAGAATATCCTAGAACACAGGAGTAATATTTTGAGTTTTCAGAAAAAAAAACTTTGGGCCGGATCAGTAACATATTTGTTCTTGCCCATGACCCGAAGAAAGACCCAGACACCCAGTATAGGAGAGACTGTCGATAAATGATAAGAGGGAATAGATAGATAGACCGTTGTTTCCTTCATCTTCTTCACTCTACCTGTACTTGGGCAACACCATCACTTCTGAGTTTTGAAGCTCAGCAAATAAGACAAGAGTGCTTCTTATCCAAACCCAATTGCCCAAATTGTAGAAATACTGAAATGCTGGGCAAAGCTCCTGCACCAGTAGTGAACCACCTATGGCCAAAACGCATTGACCCAGAATGGATTGTGGCACAGCACCACTGCAGGTGTACTCTCCACCCACATCAGATTAGGAAATGGGGAATAAGTTGTAGTCTTGGTCAGAAAGCAAAGGATAAGTCTGCAGCTGCTTATGACCTCATGGATGATTTCATTGTGTTGGGAGCTAATACCAAGAATAATGACTCTTCTCTGGTCCATGACTCTCCCAAAACCAATACCACTCAAAGAGGTCCCTCTTCTATTTCCCTCCCTCTCTTTACTATAATTCATTTCAATTCTGGGTTTTAGCTCTTTTTGCTTGTTTAGCTAAGACTTAGGTTATAAAGTTTGGAACTATTTCTGTTATACCAAATGAAAGATTGGAACTTTATCTATCATACCAATGAAATGGGTTATCCTTGTTTTGAAGTTTCACATGCTAGACCAGGTTATCTACTATTTTACATGAAAGCTGTGAACTTGAGGCACATTGTCCTGATAATCAAGTATTGGTTGAGCATGCATATATAACACTTTTTTTTTAGTCCAGATTGCATATATGTCAAATCTGTTTAAATTTTGAGAAGATTGACTCATTAAGTATGAGTTACCATCTACAGATAATGATCGTCAACAGGGGGCACCTCCGAGGAGAATTGCCAGAGGTGCTGGAAATTTCGGAAGATTGAAAGTCCAGAGAGTGAAAGCTGTAGTGGAGAAAGCTTCTCGGGTGAGGCGAGACATGAATGAAAGTGACAATGAACTAGATGTTCAGGATGCATCACCATTTCTCTCTAGAATTGAAGGTATGGGGAAGAATAAGAAAGCAAATGCCGTGAGTCGTGGAGGGAGAGTTTCAAATCCTTCCAACTCACATGAATTTAGGGACGCATTGCGTAAGAAGGAACCGGCAGATTACGAGGAAAATTCTAGAGTAACTACAAAAGATTTTTTTGAGCCACTCCCTGAGAGTAGGCATAAACCTTATGTGCGTCATAAGCCTAATACCATTGTCGACAGAAGAAGGGTTTCAGTTTCAAGAAAAGGATGGGGTAGTGGAGGGTCTGCACGTGAATCATCAGAGTATCCAGACCTAGATCAAAGAAGGAGAGTGACCAATGATGGTGGCTTTTTTAGTCGAAAATCCTTTAGGGATGTCGGATGCAGTGAGTATATGATCGAATGTCTGAGGAAGCAGCTTTTCCAGCGCCCATCACATATTCAGGTACATGGAAAGACATATGCAAAGCATTTGATTTGGAGTGTTCTTTGAAATGTATGCACTTAAAAGAATATTCCTATATGTCCATTTGTAGGCCACCTTGCATCTTAGGGATACTGTAGTCACCATGGTGTACTTAAATAGTCTTTAAATTGGACTTAAGGAATTCTATGTAAAGAGAATGAGCTAACAATTTGATAGGTTCAGTTCCTAATAATGACCACGCATTATAACAATCAGAAAAATGCAATATCTAGCTAATAAATGGGAATATGAAGTGCGTGCTTAGTAACTTGTGTTCCTAATATACTGATATAAACAGTTTCCTATAGGTAAACTTGAAAGAGTGGCATACTCATAATTAACCCTTTATACTTGTGCTGCACATCTTGGATAACCGCAGGCCATGGCGTTTGCTCCAGTTCTTGCTGGAAAAAGCTCAATTATTGCTGACCAAAGTGGATCTGGCAAGACATTAGCTTATCTTGCTCCTGTAATTCAGCGTTTACGGGAAGAAGAACTTCAAGGACTGAGCAAGTCCTCATCACAGAGTCCTCGATTAGTTGTATTAGTTCCGACTGCTGAATTGGCTTCTCAGGTCAGTTGATGTTGTTTGCGGTAACAGTTACATTACTATTTACCTTTTCTGATCTACATGCTTAGTTTTTGTTGTCATGTGTGTGTGTGTGGTCAGTTGATGTTGTTTGCGGTAACAGTTACATCTATTTTACCTTTTCTGATCTACATGCTTAGTTTTCTACATGCTTGAGAGCCTTGCTTAGTTGCTTGTAATTCCTTGCTGAGTTGTTTATGGAAAACGATTAGAGAACCAAGAGGCAAGAAGGCATTTACCAACCACAAACTCGGTTTTTTTTTACAGAAAAGCTATTCCTTAATACAATTATTTTATCTGTATAAACTGAAAAGAACTGTATCCTTCTGGTTAGTCTTTTAATCATTACTTAATATAAATGTAACTTTTGCAGGTTTTGAGTAATTGCCGATCAATCTCAAAATCTGGAGTTCCTGTCAGGTCTATGGTTGTAACAGGCGGTCATCGACAAAAAACTCAGCTTGAAAGTTTACAAGAAGGTGTTGATGTTCTAATTGCAACACCTGGTCGATTTATATATCTAATTAAGGAGGGTTTCTTGCATTTGTCAAGTCTGAGATGGTAAGCCAGTTTCCTTTAACAACAGTTTATAGTATGTTACTGTTGTCGTGAGCAACTTTGACAACAAATCTGCCAAACCCATATATTCTAGATACAGCAGAAGATGAGAAACTTCTGGAATGTGTTCTCATAATCTGTCTAGTCAAGGAGTGATAAATGTATCTAAAATTTCTGGAGGGGGTTTGAAAACTATGGGCCTTCATTTCGCTGTCTATATTTGTATATTCCTTTGCTAGCTTGCTATCTACTTGCATATGTGGTACTTATCTTTCCAGCTAAGAAATAAAGAATAAAAAGAAGAAAGCAAAACTCTTGCTTTAACTGTTGTACCTCATTATGTTTCTTCCACTTTGACAGGTTAGCCAAAATTAGTTAGCCAAAATTAATCTAGATGCAAGTATATATAATAGTGTATAGAAGTTCTTGGAGATGCTGTTGACTCGTCTGTCACTAATGTTTGTGGGTGAGCGGGGGTGTGTGCATGTATTTGTGCTTCTGTATGTCGATTTACCTACATGGCACATCTATATATCATTAGAACCTCTTGTTGCAGTGCTGTTCTGGATGAGGTAGATATTCTCTTTAATGATGAAGATTTTGAAGCAGCACTGCAAAGTTTGATGAATTCTGCACCTGTTACCACACAATATCTTTTTGTGACTGCAACTTTACCACTTGGCATTTACAACAAATTAGTTGAAGATTTTCCTGATTGTCAAGTGGTCATGGCACCTGGAATGCACCGGATAAGCCCTGGCCTTGAAGAGGTTGGTTTACTTAGATTGTGGATTTTAGACTGTGGTCATGGTAATTAGGAGGTCAATATGAAGGCACTTCTTTTATGTTTATTACTGTAATCTAATTCTGAATATTATATATTAGTTAGTAAAATCCACAAAGACTAACCAATTTATCATTCTGTATTATAGACCAAAGTTGATTTGATTACTGATATTTGCTCATCACCATCTTTAAGCAAATTCCAATAGCAGTGTCATTAAGAACTTCCTCATCCTATACATATCTGATTTGACAATCGTAACTTCTCCAAAATCATACTCTTAGTTTATATCAATTTTACTCTGATGCTTTGGAAAAAAGGGAGAAGTGTTTCATGCCTCATGATAGCTGCATTAGGATCTGGGGTTTGACTAGTTTTTTTCCTCACTTGTCTAAATTGTGTATGTTAGAATTGAAGACATTGATATATACCAAATTTATGGATTTTTAATCATCAGGATTCATGTCCAGGTGCTTGTAGATTGCAGTGGAGATGATCGGAGTGAAAAATCTCCAGAGATGGCATTCACAAACAAGAAATCTGCTCTTCTGCAGCTTGTGGAGGGAAGTCCAGTACCCAAAACAATAGTGTTTTGTAACAAGGTAAGGTGGAGTATTTACCTTTGTGGTTTACACTGGTAGTCCGTGTGTGCTATTTACAAGCAGTCCTACTTTTGTTCTTTTTTTGGAGAAGTACGACATTGAGTTTTGACTCAACTTATTTCACTAGTCATTTGAAAATAGAAACAGCTTTCATCCTATTTTGCAGATTGAGACATGCAGAAAGGTTGAGAATGTATTATCACGCTTCGACAGAAGTGGAACTCGTGTTCAAGTTCTGCCATTTCATTCTGCTCTGGCTCAAGAATCACGGCTTGCAAACATGAAGGAGTTCACTAGTTCTCGTTCAGAGAAAGTAGCACAGTTTTTGGTCTGCACCGATAGGTAGTAATACTGTGTTGACAGATACGAATGGTTTGATCAATATCTGTTCCCTCACAATTAATCTTATAGTTCTAATATCAAAGTTGATGATTACAAAAAATCTGACAGGGCATCACGAGGAATCGACTTTCCTGGTGTGGATCATGTTATACTCTTCGACTTCCCACGTGATCCAAGTGAGTACGTGCGGCGTGTTGGAAGAACTGCCAGGGGTGCTGGAGGAGTGGGCAAGGCATTCATCTTTGTCGTTGGCAAGCAAGTCTCTCTTGCACGAAGAATAATGGACAGGAACCAAAAAGGCCACCCAGTGCATGATGTACCAGCTGCATATGAGCTTTTGTATTAATACCCCCACAGACCTTATTGTAAAATAGATGAGTAGCGAATTGCCAAAGAGCCAACAGATAGTATCTGATTCTTTCTGAACCTCATACAACCTTTTTGTATGCGCCCTGGGACTCTTAAATGAAGCATAGTGCAAGGCTGGTCTTGGGAAAAATGACTTCTATGATTTGATCCGAGTATGCTTCACATTTGTTGGCAAATAAAACCAAACTACACAGATTGGCTAATGTCGTTCAGGTAACTTGCTTTGCCACATAGCCTGCATACTAATGTGGCTTGATCATTTTCGAAATATACTGAGTTGAGATCTTTAGATAGACCTGGGAAACTTGGTACACAACACATCCGCAGTACATCAATACACATAAAATCTGCGCTCTTTGGCTCGAAGTTGAAAACGGATGAACCTGTTATTTGATTCACTAAACTTGGCTAGTGTCAGTAACATGACTCTATCATATGTTCGAGCATGTAAAAATGTAATTAAACCGATATATGAATTTCTTTCAACATAGATAATAATATTAATACTATGTGTGTTTCTACCATGCTCCGGAGTATGTGATATTCTAACTTCGATTAACCATCAAATCTAATTTTTTGTCAAAGTATTAAAAAATAAATACTCGAAGCACCTCACGCTCAGCAGCATTGCAACATTACAACTTCATCAAAAACTATCAAATTTGATGCTTTGGCCTTTGGCAACTCTTTTTCTTTCAAGTTTTTTATGACAAAAATAAAAAACAGAAATAGTGGGTAATTGTCGAAACGCAGCGTTTTGGGGTGGATAAGGTGGCAAATAAAAGAAGGGTTTAGTTCAGAAAGACAGAGAGGGAGTCTGAGAGTGAGACACAGAAGGATAGAGAGATAGAAAAAAAATGTCAGCGTCTCTTTCGTTTGTTGGGTCTTCCCAACAGCTTTGGATGCGTCCTAAGTTTGTAGGAGTATCTGCTCCAAAGCCTCAATCTCAGTCTCTAGTTATCGAAGCCAAGGCCACTACCAAAAGAGAAGACAGGACCGCTCGCCATATTCGTATCAGAAAGAAGGTAACAACCATCTATCAAGAAACCCAATTTCCGAAATTTGGTTAGTTTTACCTGCAATGCATATTGGTCACTTTAATTTACCACACAGTTTCAACCCAGATGAGATATTATGTTTTAGACTATGAAAGTTTGGAACTTTACCTTATCTTTTAGTGGTGGGTGAAGTCCCTTCTTAGTTCTTAGCTTACAAGAATAGAGAAATGGGTGTTCAGTTTTATGTGTGATGGAAACGTTTAACATGTACATGAACTGGGTTGCCCTGTTTTAGTTATTAAAATTTAGAAGAATTTATTTAGAGCGAGTAAACATGTACGTACTGTTTAGTGATACTGTTAATTGGAAAAATTCCTTCGAGGTCTTGGCATTAGGTGGTATGGTAATTTTAGTGTGTTTCCTCAAATGCGCAAAGCCAAAGCCTGAAGCTTTAATTGGTTCCTTTTGCATTGAAGTATGCTAGTGATAAGTGGTTCATCTAGAGAACATGTGTTTGGTTTACTTGTTTTCAAGGTTCTAAGTACTTCAGTCGTGTAATCTGTTGGAAGGTATTTGATGAAAATGAGAGTTGCTGGCTCTGATGATGGATAGGATCATTTCTTGGTTTTTCAGGTTGAAGGAACTACCGAAAGGCCAAGACTATGTGTCTTCCGCTCCAACAAGCATCTCTATGTCCAAGTGATTGATGACACCAAGATGCATACACTTGCTTCAGCTTCAACAATGCAGAAGCCCATCTCTGAGGAGTTTGACTACACTTCTGGTCCTACCATTGTAAGTTCACGGATACGACTAAATGACCTGTCAATTTTGATGCTAGACTGTGAGGTTCATTTGTATGAGAGTTCATTCTGATGTACATATCTATATGGCTGTGGTCAACACATGTTTTCTCGTTGCATTTAAGAGCGTTCAAAATAGTTTTGCAATACCTCAAACCTATTGCCCCCTTAAACTATTGCATAGTTCATTTTACAAGATACTTATATTATTAGAATGTCTAGTCTTGCTGTAAAATCGTAAATAGACAAAATGAATAAATGATAATAGTAAGAACAACATTTGGATAAATTTTGTTTTTGTTCTTTCAGCGTAGATTTTGATTGGTTGGTTGCACATTTACCTTCTATTTGAGAAAAGCTATGTCTTAACTTTGATCAAACTGTAAGTCCTGATCACTTTAAGCTTTCTGGTACCAGGAAGTAGCAAAGAAGGTGGGAGAAGTCATTGCAAAGTCTTGTTTGGAGAAAGGGATCACGAAGGTAGCCTTTGACCGAGGTGGCTATCCGTATCATGGACGTGTGGAAGCCCTTGCTAATGCAGCTAGGGAGAACGGTCTTCAATTCTAAAACCTAGGTGGGAAATTATTTCATTTTGAATTGTTGTACCCTCTCATTTCCTTTCATTTTTGTAAAATCTTGAGATGGAAGAATGTATCATTTTGTAAACAAAGTTGTTGCTCTTTCCTAGTTAATTGAAGTTTATGATTTGATATAGAGAGGCTGTGAGTTTGGTCTATTAAAGCATTGAAGATGAAATGCTTAGATTAGGGAATGTTGCTGGTTCTTTCATCTCATTTTCCCCATTTTACAAGTGACAATTTAGCAGTATTTGCTAAGAAACCAGAACAGTTATAAGGGACTTTTTAGTTTGTTAAGAGGAGCTATGTAGATTTTGAACCTGGAAGCAATAACGTTTTTGCATACAAATAGAGAAAATTGATTTGTTCCTCTTGTTTTTTTCGTTTGTGGCTGCATTTGTGATAACGTAGGGTTTGTTAGCTATGTTACTTCTTTCTTATGTCTATAGGTAAAAAAATATTGTTGTAAAGTTCCATTTTGAGTAAAATTTACGGGTGAAATTAAAGAGACTCACACAAGCCTTAAGTCTTTCAAACTAAGAATGACCATCCATAGGAGAGGAAGAAGGAAGAAGGAATCAGACCGAATCAGACCAAACCAGACCCATATAACTAAAGCAGAGAAAGCGTTGGACATGTGTAGTCATACTTTCTAAAATTAAGTAGGTTAGTTTTATTTAAACTCTCCACCCTTGCTCCACAGCTAGCCTTGTGTTCCTCCACAGTCCATACATTAAGAGATCCCAAAATTACAGTTTGTTACACGATAGTTGCTCATGTTACACAACAGGAAGAACACATATTTCTGAGATAATTTTCTGATCCATTGTTACTCTGCGCATCTCAGATAACTAAGTCGGCCTCAAGATGGCGTCGCCACCGCCATCAAAGCCCATGAAGGCCACGTCGAATGGATCTTTCCAGGGCGATAGTCCACTTGATTACGCTCTTCCATTACTCATCCTTCAGATCATCTTGGTCGTTGTGTTCACTAGGTGTCTTGCATATATTCTTAAACCTCTCCGACAACCCCGAGTTATAGCGGAAGTTATCGTAAACGCTCTCGATCTCCTTTTTCATGAACATTAATTGCACAATGTTCATCACAATGTTGTCGTCTATTCTAATGTCACGTTCCTACATTCACTAAATTTGTTACATTACCATATTTTCGTGTGACGCATGTATCATTTGGTAAACAAATTTAATTACCGCAGGGTGGAATTCTACTGGGCCCCTCAGCATTAGGGCGGAACAAGGCCTTTCTGAATGGGATTTTCCCGCCAAAAGGGATGACGGTGCTAGAAACGGTGGCCAACATAGGCCTCTGCTTCTTCTTGTTCCTCGTCGGCCTCGAGCTCGACTTCAACTCCATCCGCCGCACTGGAAAGAAGTCCCTCGGCATCGCTATCTGCGGCATCACCCTCCCCTTCGTCCTCGGCATCGCCACCTCCGCCATCCTACGCGCCACCATCTCGAAAGGCGTGCAACATGGCCCCTTCCTCGTCTTCAATGGCGTCGCCCTCTCCATCACCGCCTTCCCCGTCCTCGCCCGCATCCTCGCCGAGCTCAAGCTCCTCACTACCGACGTCGGCCGCATCGCCATGTCCGCCGCCGCAGTCAACGACGTCGCCGCTTGGATCCTCCTCGCCCTCGCCATTGCCCTCACCGGCACCCACTCCCCTCTCGTCTCCGTTTGGGTCCTCCTCTGCGGCGCCGGCTTCGTCGGGTTCGCCGTCGTCGCCATCCTCCCCTTACTCGCCATGATGGCGCGGAAGTCCCCCGACGGCGAACCAGTCAAGGAGCTCTACATCTGCGTCACACTCTCCATTGTCTTGGCCGCAGCGTTCGTGACGGACACGATAGGGATACACGCGCTGTTCGGCGCGTTCGTGGTGGGGATCATAATGCCGAAGGAGGGTCCGTTCGCCGGAGTGTTGATAGAGAAGATTGAGGATTTGGTTTCCGGGCTTTTCTTGCCGCTTTATTTTGTGTCAAGTGGGCTCAAGACCAACGTGGCCACCATTAGTGGAGCGCAGTCGTGGGGTTTGCTGGTGCTGGTGATATTCACGGCGTCGTTTGGGAAAATTGTGGGGACTGTGGCCTTGTCCTTGTTTTTTAAGGTGCCTCTCAGGGAGGCCGTGGCGCTTGGGGTGCTTATGAATACCAAAGGCTTGGTGGAGCTCATCGTCCTCAATATTGGCAAAGATAGAAAGGTATTTGAAGTGTTTTTGAGATACACGATAAGATCTATGACTTTGGTGTTCTTAATATATGAATGACTAGGATTACACCAAGTACTTCTACGTCGTCTATAGAAGAATTTCAGGCTTTTCACCTCTATTAATCTAAACGTGCAAAACAAGAAACACTTTTGAAGACTTCATTAGCCGAATAAGAATTCATTTTACTCTATGTGCATGAACCTTTTTGTGATATTTGTTCATTTATGTTACATAGTTGATATTCTTTCTTGTGACTATGTGCAGGTACTGAACGACCAGACTTTTGCCATCTTTGTTATGATGGCGTTGTTCACCACCTTCATCACCACACCACTAGTGATGGCAGTGTACAAGCCAGCACGCAAGGGAGCTCCTTACAAATTACGCACCATCTTCCGCAAAAATCCCGACACCGAGCTTCGAATTTTGGCATGCTTCCACACCACCCGCAACATTCCCACCATGATCAACATCATCGAGTCGTCCCGCGGCACCCGCAAGCGCGGACGACTCACTGTCTACGCCATGCACCTCATGGAGCTCTCAGAGCGGTCCTCCGCGATCTCCATGGTTCACAAAGCCCGCCACAATGGCCTCCCGTTTTGGAACAAGAAAAGTGATAACAAGGACCAAATGGTGATCGCTTTCGAGGCCTACGAGCAGCTCAGCACCGTCAAAATTCGTCCGGCCACCGCCATCTCTTCTTTGAACAACATGCACGAGGACATATGCGCCTGTGCGCACCAAAAAACCGCGGCAATGATATTGTTGCCTTTTCACAAGCACCAGAGGCTGGACGGAACCATGGAGTCTTTGGGACACTCATTTCAAGTGGTGAACGAGCGCGTCCTCCGACATGCGCCTTGTTCCGTTGGGATCCTAGTCGACAGAGGACTCGGTGGCACCACGCAGGTCTCGGCCAGCGACGTGTCGTATACGGCGCTGGTGGCGTTCTTCGGAGGACGAGATGACCGGGAGGCACTGGCCTACGGTATGAGACTGGCTGAACATCCCGGAATTGCACTGACAGTGTTTAGATTTATTGCTCGAAAAGGGAAGACACTGAGATTTGGAGCGCAATTAGTTGGGATAACAGCTGACAACAAGAAAATACTGAAAGAAGAGGACAGTAGCCAAGAAAATGAAGAGGACGAGAAGTTCTTGGAGGAGTACAAGAAGTTAATGAGTAGCAGTAAGGAAAACGAAGAATCCATGTTGTATGAGGAGAAGATGGTCGATAGCAAAGGTGAGATTGCGGTGGCGTTAAAAACACTGAGCAAGCACAACTTGTTTATAGTAGGGAGAATGCCGCCAACTCTCCCGTTGGTAGAGTCGAGTGACTGTGCGGAGCTTGGGCCAATCGGAAGCTTCTTAGCCTCGTCAGACTTCTCTTCCACAGCTTCGGTTGTGGTGATTCAACAGTACGATACTACGGCGACGCAGCCGCTTGTGGTGGAGGAAGTTGACTGTGAGTTGCCGGAGTCGTCTAATTCTATGGTTTGAGTGTACGTGCGTGAGAGATTATATTTACAAAGAAACGGATTTAGAAATATGGTGAAATTAGGTCAGGAATAAGAGCTTTAGCATTTTCGAACTTTGGTGTAATGAGCTAGGAGATAATCCATAGGAACAAAAAGTACTGTAGTCATATTATAATTACTTGTATTTCTTATTCAAATTTGTATTTGTAGTACGCAGAGTGCCAATAACAATTGTACGTTCAGGTATTAGTTCATTTTCCTATGTTTCCAACGTTACTGAATAAAAACAATTTTGTTGTTTGTAGCAAGCTAGGGATGTCGTAAGAGATAGCAAATTAAGGTGCAAATTGATGCATTTCAATTTGAACATATATCCATCCTTATTCACATCTCAACCACAAATGTGCCGAGCTTAGAGGTTCAATGAATTATTGTATAAGGTATAGTTTTCTCGACGTTGTATAAGTTAGTATTGAATTGAATTATTAGCCTGAACAATGTTTGATTGGTAATTTTTATTATCTATAAAAAAACAAATGTGCTTTGATATTGTCAATAACCGGGGAAGAACCAGTAACCTCTGATCGTGTATCAATCGGAATGTGTGTAGAGTTTTGGCTGGCATGGGGTGCATGCCGGCCAACTCCTTCAATGTTTTGGTTAATTCACTTTTTGTAGTCCATTGTTGTTCCTTTTAGTGGTGGTGCTCGTAACCCTTTTAGGCAGAGAAGGAGGAACGTTGGCCTGACTTCTTGGAATTTTCTTGGTAATCCTGCTTGATATAGATCGTAACTTTTCATGCCCATATTTCATTATCCATATTTCTTGATCTTTACCTTTAATATATGATTTAGTTTTGATTACATTCTCAACTAAGAAAAGATTTAGTTTTAATCACCTTCCATTTTAGTTAAGATAAACCCTAGAATCAAAGCAAATACGTACGCTAGAACTCCATTACAAGCCAAACAGATGGGGAAAAATGCTCTCTCTCCCTGGAAGGTGGCTGCTAGGGCTTCTCTGTCTTCTAGGGTTTCTCTGTGGCTTACGTTGTTCGTTGCCTGCGTCAGTGTCTCAGGATGGCGGAGGTATTATTGAACTTACTTGATTATTATTATGTTTTCTTATTTGAAGTTGGGTTTTTAGAAAAATTTTGTGATTCTTGCAGGACTCTCTATATACACCATAATGAATCTTCGTCCAAACAACAACGTTAGAGTATATCCCAGCAGCCATCTCTCCAATGTGGCCTCTACTCGTCGCAAACGTCGTCGTATTACACCCACATGTGCTTACGGTCCTATTAACATAGACAACCCCTATGCTAATTAAACAGATTGGGGAGTTCGCTGTGTCGGAAATGAACAAGCAGGAGAACCAGAAGGCCAAGTTGGTCTTCGAAATCATGATTGAAGGCCAATTTCAGCGCGTCGCCGGAGGAAATTATAAGCTTGTCATTGCCTACAACGCCCTCTTTGAATGAGGTTGCAGTCTACAAGTCCTTCGAGAAGTACAAGGAACAGAAACTCACATCCTTCCATCAGGTTAATTAAGAAACCCAATATGTGAAAACACCACAAGTAGAACGAGGTCATCGTGTCTTTATTTTTTTTAATTTTTTTTTCCTGGTCACTCTGACGTTGTTATGGCCTGCGTACGTCAGTGTCTCAGACAAACTTTGTCTGGAATTTCATTATCGTCTCTATGTCTAGCAAATAAATTAATTATCAATCTCGAATCGGAATTATTGGCTATGGATGTAAAAATAGTGATAACCTCTTGCAACGTTCCTAGTCCCTCACGGCCTCATCTCTTTCGTCTGAAATAGTGTTCATTCAGTTAAATGCAATAGTATGTGACTACGTGTTCAATCATTATATAGGGCAAACTGAGTTTAGTAATAACTATATATCAATCTTTCATTCATTGCTTTGATCATAATACTGGAAACTTTATACTAGTTTAATTTTATGTGGTTTTGATCGTTTTCAATGAAAAACTATAGGACAAAGAGTATATGTTACAAGGCATAAGATTAGAGGCCATGAATTTAGGGACAACTTCATGTTCTGTTGAGACCACCAAAGTGTATACTCCTCAAGTTGCGGATGTATCGAAGCCTACATAAAACTTCTAATTTAGAACACTAGATAAACTCTTGTAATTTTACAACAAGTATGCTTTTGAAGCAGGGTTCAGTGTTCGGAGAAGTTGTACTACCAAGAGTTATATAAGATCGTTTTGAAATTTTAAAACAAGAATTTTGTTGTTACAAAGAAGGGCATTCAAAGAAGAAAATTGTTTAACCAAAACAGCGGAAAGGGATTTTATATCAGCGTAGTAGAATTAGTTTCTTTTTCAGCATATCAGCAAACTGAAGAGAGTACGTTTGCCTCAGTTTCAGTAATTAGGATTAATCAGTTAGTTGAGCATAATCTCCATGTTTAGCTTCTAGTGTCCTAGAGTTGTATCAGTCTTCAGGAAATGTATATATATAAGTTGTCTACAACTCTTGTAATAGAGTAGATCGACTATATATTCCCAAAGTTTATTCAAAACAAATATCTCATCGCTCAACTTTTCTGCTTTCTCTATCTTTCACTAAGCAAAAGTAATGTTATAAAAAACTCGCCTCAAGGCTCGTCTAAGGCTTAAAAAACTCAAGGCGGTCAGAAAATTGAATCAATTTAGATGTTAAGGCAGCAAAGCTTAAAAAGGCTACGCCTTTCATATTTTTAAATACGCCTTTCACGTCTTTCACGCATTTAGCTACGCTTACAAATTATTTTATTTTTTAAATATATTTTTATAAAATTACATTTTGGAAAACATAACCATCAAGCTTAAAAGGTGAATGTTAAAAGAAAACGGTATATATCCGATGGAAAGGAAGACAACTATCTAGCTAGAAGAAAAGGAAGAAGTTCGAACACAAAAATACTATGCAGAAAAACAAAGAATATTCTTAACTAGCAAGTATGCCCGCGCGTTGCAGCGGGTTGTATGGTAAATATGCGAATGTTTCACATAAAGTGATCAAAATAAGCTTCTTGATAATATCAATATAGAATGATCATTTATTTCATTGTTACACTACAATCCTGGAGTTTCTACCTAGAGCATGGAGAGATCATATCTAATGCATCAGTACTGCATCTCTGCATCTCATTGTCCTACCGATTTGGTTAGCTCGCAACCTACAGAAACCAAATAGTATGACAACCAAGATATTAATAAAATAAATAGCTGTAAGGCTGGCAGTTATTGTGTGGTTTCCAATATCACCTGAAAAAATGAGAATATGTTGGATATAAAGAGTGAAGTAAAACATATATTGCAAAAGATTTATGTTGTATCTGACAATATATAATATTGACTACAGACTACTTTTGGCTAAAATTCATATGCAGGCTATGTCAATAGCAAGTGGATACAGACTATTCCTTACCAAACATATACTATTAACCTGCATTATCACAGAAGAACATTACTTTCTGGTATCAAGGAAATAGTACATACCAGTTATGTCATTTGATTTCTAGCGTACATGCGTTCTTTGATTGAATTTATAAGTTTGGTATTGTTTTGTGGAAAACAATAAATTGCATCATTCAGGCATACACATATAAACATGGCCAAACTCCAAGCAACAATACTGCCATGTATAGCAGACGAACCACCAAATTGACCAAACACTGCATAATCTAAGATCGCTGTTCTTATATATTAGTTGGTTTATCGACCAAAACTAATAGACCAGAGAGATGAAGCTAGCCTTTGCAAAAACAAAGCTGTCATGTTGTGTAAACTGTAAAATGGTGGAAAGCATAAAGACTCTCTTCAAGTCTTTTGTGTTGTATGAAGTGTATGCTTGTTGGATTCTATTTAGAGAAGAAAATAATGACAGATCAAGAGGGAATATGATCCCAAACATCATGTCACTTGGAAACTAAGAAAAAGAGTGATCTATTTTATGAAGAATCTAATCAAAATTTTATCTCTACTCTTGCTAATAATAATTATAAAGAATAATACACAACTGCTAAACCAGAGTCCATCCTATAGTTGGAGCAGATATGGATCATGTGGATGATGCTCACAATCTTACGTCTTTGTTAGAAATTTACGTCTTTCATGATCAAGGTGCAATTTGTCAGAAATTTACGTCTTTCATGATCTGATGGGAAATTTCTTGATTTTGATGGTGTAATTTTTATTTTTCTTAAATGGAGGATTCATATTCTTGACATTGTTCAACATAATACCACGGATAAGAAATGTTGCATCAATCAACTGGCTAGATATATTTTCTTCAGTTTATATCAATTTACAACACCAAACCTTCCAATTTCTAACCTAATAGTACTTTTGCATCATATTGAAATGGAACAAATGGAAGATGAAAATTTCATTTAGACCTGATAAACACACCAATCATATTTAGAGGTTAACCTTGAAAATGACACACGTCTATAAATCATGTGTTATCATGGAATGAATGTAATCCATGATGCATGAAACAAAATATTAGACAAACAACTTTAAACTCTTTTGGGAGGCCGATCTAAACCAAATGTCAAGGAAACTTAGAAGATCGAAGAAGAATAAGCAGAAATTTGGATTTTATAACAACATCAAATTTTTCATCAGCATATATGAAAATCAAACCCAAACTGCCAAGGACAAAAATCAGATATGTTAATCATTCAATTCAATCTTATTAGTGTTTAAGATGCATCCTCATCAAAGCCGAAACAAAAAAGAAGTGAAATTGTTACCTGAAAACAAATGAAGCCCACGTTTTATCGATGTAGATCATTGAGCTCGGAACCTGCAAAATGGCCTTCCTTCATGCTGTAAAAAACAAAACCCAACATCAATTTTCATCTCTCACTCTCTCAATAAGAAAACACAGAGGAAAGGAAAGCCCAACAACTAACCAACATTCAGAGACGCCCCATCTGACTGTATCTGAATATAAAAAAAGCAATAGCGCAGCAGGAAGGGCAAAATCTCATCGAAGAAAGAGAGCCCGGAGACTGCCAAACGAAAGACAGAGAAAGAGCAGATTGATAACAGAGGACAAAAAGGAGAAACTCTCGAGATCTCTCTCGATCCTTTAGAAAGGAAAAGGAGCTGCTGTAGAAGGTTCAAGAGCGGGAAGTGAGAGGAAGGGCGACAGACAAAAGGAGCAGCATAAAGGAAAAAAGAGATGGTGTCGAGATCTCTGAAGCTTCAGGAGGTTGCGAGATGGAGGGCAAGACATATGGCGAGGCCCGGCACTGTCGACATGAACAGTATAAACACTGTACACGTGAACAGAACCCGACCCCGACGAAAAATAGTATATTGTAAAAATGTTTAACACAAATAACTCTTTTCAATTATTCTTAATGTTGTATTTAACTATTTACGAGAGTAAACATCACTCCAAAACTATTCTTGAGTGCTCCGCATCTTCTGGAGTGCTCTCGAGACTCGAGAGGGAAACCTTAGGGTTTTGTTAGCGGTGGCGGGATCTCACGGTCCCTTGTTCGGGCAAGGGGAGCGACGGCGATGACAAGGGAGACCAGCTTCGGTGACGTACGTCCTCTGATCGGCAGCGGTGCTCCTTGTTTTGACGTCTTCGGGTTCGACTAGGTTCGGTGATCACTTATCGTAGGTTGAGTTCGGTCAGATTCACAAATCGGGGTCGTCTTCGAATCGGGTTTGTCAAGTCGGCGGAGGTCAGGATTGAGGAGTGGTTATGGTTCTAGTGAGCAGCGGCGTTTGGGTCTAGTCGTGCAGGGGAGATCGATCTTTGATATGATCTTTGCATTTAGATCGGTTTTTTCAAGGCAAAGGCGGTTTGGGGCAACACTCTAATTAGTATCTTCAAGGTCACAAAGGTCTGCCAAAACTCCTTTGATCGACGATGATGTGGTGGAGGCACGGCCGGCCACCTGATTAGCGGCTCCGGCGCAACCAGATGGCTGGGCGACCTACCTTGGGTTTCCAAAGTAAATGGGCCTCGGCTCTTAATTGGGACTGGGTCCATGGTCTTTGGATGCATCTAGGGTTGGGCCTAGCTATTTGGATGCTTGTGTGGGCCAGATGACCCATAGGATGGTTTCAGGATGATCCTATTTACATGTTTAGGGCATGCCCATTCCTGTCGCTTTTGCTGAACTCTAGTTTGTTTCTTCAGTTTTGCTTTCTGTTTGGTTGAACTCTATAGTTTCATTTAGGTTGCTCTCGAGCTATCTAACTTAAACTCTATTTTGTAGCCATTGCGGGTAAGTCAGGTTTGTAACTGCTATTTTTCTCTCGCCTAGCCTCCCTAAAAACCCTATAGCAGCCGTCGTCCTTCCCTCTGATCTCCAAACCTTCTCCATCCACAAACCCTACTCACCGCTTCCTCCATCCATGGCCTCAATCGACGCCGTTACTGTAAGTTTCGCTGCTTCACTAGCGCTAGCCGGAGGCGGTGCTGCTCCCCATCTAGGGAAGATTCGCGGGGTCCTGTACGCCGGTCAAAACAGTCTTTTCTGTTGGGTCGTCCTCTCACTTGGCGCCCAGTGGATCCCAATGCTTTCATCAACCACTTCCATCGTACTTGGATCGTTTCTCAACCCTTTCGAATCCAAGAACGTGCTGCAAACCTATTCTTGATCTCCTTCCAGTCAGCCTCGGATCGAAACAAAGTCCTAAAGGGAGGCGCTTGGTGCTATGATAGAGCACCGGTATGCTTGGAGGTGTACGACGGCATCCGCCCTTTTTCTAATGTGCCGATGAGGCATGTCCGTTTTTGGACTCAGATCAATGGCATTCCACCATTGTACGAAGAGCTGGACAACCTTAAACTGGTCGGTAATCTTCTGGGAGGCTACATAGACTATGACAAGTTAAGGCATGCATAAATTATGGTAACAAAAGCAAAGGAATTACAATTACATTGCATTAATTGGACACAGCATGTGAATAAGCTTGCTCTCAATATCTTAAACCACATCTTCAAGTCAATATTATTCTAATCAGACACCGCAAATATGTGTTTGGTGATCGATTGAAACAATAACGATCTAAACTCTTTACTTGTGAATATATGACGTAATAAATTCAGAAAACTAAGGTATACATCAAAAGAGAAAACGACTACAAGTTCAAAGCTAAGTTTAGTGAAATAGATTTAGTGAACATGCGCAATTTTGCATTTGTTAGTTACATGGAACCGAGCTTGGTAAACTAGCCCAACTCTGTCCACACATATGGAGAATGCGAAAAAAGAGTTGATATTACAAACCAATATTGAAATTCAAAGATATCAAAGAAAGGGAGAACTTGATAATGTAAACCTGTATTCGTCACATCGGTCCATATAAACATGTACAATGCTTTGCTGCATTAGTAATAATTACTGTTCTTGGTTTTGCTGTAGTGCATCAATATATAACAACTCTTTGCAATCAGTCTTTAATTTGTCGAAAATTCTTCTATGCACATAGGTGCAAGTGAACCGAACAACTAATATGTAATATTTTGATCCAGTCATCCACGTCGCATTATTATGCATGCATTCTAATACCGTTAACAAAATTGAAACCCAAAAAAAAATAGTCCTAACTGTTTCCAACACATGAGGTCAGGACCAGAAGTCGAATAAGATGTACTCTTATTATGAACGTTTAATTTGATTGGATCAAAAATGAAAATGAAAGGAAGAAATTTAGGGTTTATAGTCTTTATTGAATCTTCGCATATGACGATTTGAGAACTTGCACATTAATAGTACAAGTGCATCTTGGTGCGTAGAATCCGCTCCGGTCTTTTATTTGGGACGATAATTTCCCGGTTGCCCTGCATTAATTAATGTATTCAGATGTGAGTCCTCCTCCTCATCTCTCTGAAAATAAGAAAATTTTCACAAAAGGAAACCATACTAACAAATATTTACACACACAGACACAGTGGACAATAGAAATATACCTTATTAGAATATTCACTGGTGAGGTTCTCTGCACGGATTAGCTTCATACAAACGTCTTCATTGGGAGGCATTATAAGGTGGACACCACAACTTTTAAAGCAGTAGTCTTTGAATATCTGAAGAACGACTCGACATGTAAAAGGTAGCAGGGGACGCATATAACCACGTGGCGACAATTCAGTGAATGGAATGTAGCGCACCCATACATGATCCGACTCTATTGAACCAACATAATAAACTCCAGGAGACAAAATAATCACTTCTTTGATGTGAATCCAGTCAATCCACAACTCAAAAAAACAAACATGTTTATCAAGAGCAACACAAAGAGCCAATCCTGTGTTGCTGTCCCATTTGAAATTTGGGAGTGCTTCAATCCAAAACTCAAACCGTCCATGCCCCATGAAATCCATTTGAAAGCTGAACCATTTTGGAATCTTGCTTCTTGGAACTTGAAATATACGAAGCGGATTCAGGGCACCTACGTGCACTTGAACCGTTCACATAGGTCTAACGTCTGTTAGCAGAAGTTGTTAAGACGGAGAGATTCCGTTGGTTAGTCAGATGCAGACGAAAAAAAAAAACTGCAGTAAAAACGAAATTACCTTATATCACTGTGGGAGGCAGACAGTCGACCCATACCTAAAAAGAAAATCCATTCTTGCTCTCTGGCCTAATCCCACGACGGCTCCGACGAAGAGATTCGAAGTCTCCGAT
>NC_020494.1:14789887-14790810 GCF_000184155.1 Fragaria vesca subsp. vesca | reverse complement strand
CTCACCTACCTTCTTGTGACTTTTTTGGTTCGATTTTTTCATGCACACACTCACGTATATGAAATATAACAACCCATGTAAAAATTTGGGAAAGTTTACCTCCCAACGATAGGGCCCCCATACGAGAGAATACGAGTAAATATGGTTGACTGTCTTGATCGGGGCCTAAACGTTATTGAAAATATGTGATTTTTCTACCATAGCCGTATTCCCCTATACATATGACATCTTACGGCCGATTTTTCTAAATTCTATTTGCAAGATATAGTTGTTTCATAAATATGTACATTTACATAATACCTACTAAACAAGTTACACCACATTAGTAAGCACGTTGGGATCCTAATAATTAAATTTTATAAAATCAAAGTATGACCGTTTGATGTAATCAGTGTAGTTAGATATGGCTATGAAAAAAAAATTCACCTATTTTTTAGAACATATGTGTCTCGATCCACACGATCAACCCTAAATCGACGTCCCATATCACACGAAAATATTCTCACCCAACCCATTATTACTTATTCTGGTCAATTCATCTACGCACACACTCTCATGCAAAGGAGATGTAACAGCCTATGTAAACATTTGATAAAGTTTACCTCATGATGATAGGGCTCTCCATAAAAAAGAATAAGCGTAAATAGAGTTGACCGTCTTATTGAGGCTAAAATGTTATCGAAAATATTTAATTTTTCTACCATGACCGTATTTCACTATAACTATCACATCATACGGCTGATTTTTTAAAATTTAAATGTGGTCTAATTTTCTTAAGCAATTATTTTATGAGTAAGAATTTCTTCCGTTTTATCGATTTTGTCCATATCCTTTATTTATTCCGAGAAAAGAGCAAAAGCGTTTACAAAAATTCATTTGCTATGCGGTAAATGTTCAATTCTTTATCAAATTCATCAATTTTT
>NC_020494.1:14786187-14789196 GCF_000184155.1 Fragaria vesca subsp. vesca | reverse complement strand
AATTATCTTGGTTTAATTTGATTAGCTAAATATTTAACTGTTTTGTGCTTTTATCACGTTTTTACCACGTTTGACTCTTTTTTTTTTTGGTTTTTATTCTTAGCGGTGTTAGCATCGTTGTTACTGTCATTTAACAGTGTTAATATCAAAGTTAGTGAATTTATAAAACCAGATCAAATCAACGGTTCAGATTAAATTATAACTATTGGTTCACTTGTACCTAGGTGCATACAAGAACTTTCGTGAAATATAATTGAAAACTCGGATAGCTGAGAAGATAGGAGCCGAGAGAAGAGATCATCATCTTCCTTGCTTGCCGCCATCTCAGCCAATAAATTTTGACAGAGTCTCCAACAATTAGTCAAGTTCATCTCCTGGATCATTTGTGATTCTTTACATTCCAAAAATTTTGACAGCTTTGAAATTCTTTCCAATGATACGCAATCTCTTGCATCCAACTCTGTGATCAGTGGTGGAAGCTCCGGAATTTCCACGAGCCTCGTGCAGCCTCTCAAAATGAGTCTTGACAAGTTGACAAATTTCTTGATGCATTTATTAGGAAGAGTAACAAAGGGGCATCCGGATAAATTAAGATAAACTAAAGCGGATGCCAAGAAATCAATTTTAGATGAATTGCATCCTAGTAAATAGTCACTGCCGTCAGGTGAGTCCACCTTAGTTGGGAATGTTACGAGTTTTGGGCACTCCACCAAGTCTAAGTTCTTCAACTTTCGCAGTTCATAAATGCTGCCAGGTATATCTGTGAGGTCTCTACAGTGACTGAATCTCAACCATTCAAGGTTGATTAGATACCGAATGGATGACGGCAATGTTTTAATGCCAGTGTTGAATAGACACAAGGTTTTCATGCATTTCATCTCTCCCACAATTTCAGGGAAACTCTTTAGCTTACTGCAACGACCAAGATCAAGTTCTTGGAGGGATCTCCAGTTGACTTCTGGAGGCAGCTTCATAAGGTTACAACAGTTGTAAAGATCCAGCTTAACCAGCTTTTCGAGGTATCCAACCGAAGGGTGAACCATCTCTAAACTTTTACAACCACTTAGATCCAGGAACTCTAAGTTTGGGCTTCCCGACATGTCAGGGATTTGTGTTAGGAAATCACATCCACACAAATTTAAGGATGTTAGGTTCTGCATACACTATCATACAAAAGAATAAATATTGAATGGTAAATTGGTAATGTCTAAAGAATTTACTAACGTAAACTGCTAAAAATTTATTAATATCTTGAATTCTCCTCCAAGACGCATTATGCGGCTTTCAGGCATATTAAGCTGCACCATTTTCTTCATATCAAAATCGGAGGGCAAATATTCTAGGGGACATTTAGGCCAATCAAGTAACCGCAACTGGTCCGAGTAATACTTGACCTTTCCAACAAACCGTCCATTAACGTTTATAAAGATTTTAAGATTTTTCATATTTTTAAAACATTTAGGACTCAACCGTATCTTATCTGTTGTAGGCATCTTTACAATTATACCTTCAATTTTACTTGTTCCCTAGTATGAAAAAAATGCAATTGAATTAGCAAAACAAATACTTATATTATAGAATCAACAAAATCATATAGTACATGTTATCGTGATATCGGTTGTCAAATTGGAATAAACACACATGATTCTTGTGTTTGTATGTGTGTGTGAGCATATGGGAACTACTTACTCTGTTTTTTGTTAGAACGTCCTGCACATCCTTATAATACCACAATCTGCTTCGCGCACCGGCCTTCGTAGACTCCTGCAGAATTTTAACTTTCCCCATCTCTTCTAGCAAATCATGCATGCGAATAGCACCATCTCTACCAACAGATATGAGAGCCTTTTGTTCGAGAACTTCAATGCTATGCTCGGGGGTGATGCGGTCACAACCTTCAAGAATTTGTATCACGTCATTTCTGTTATGACCTTTGAAGAAACATGCAATGTCAAGGAAAACATTTCGCGTTGTATCTTGCAGTCCATCATAACTGATTAAGAGAATATCTTGAATGCTTTTAGGAGGATCTTTTTTAAAACCATCTAACATAGCTCGCCATTTCTGTATAGAGGTATCACATAGATGCGAACCTAAAACTTCTAGTGCTAGTGGAACGCCTTCAGCATAGTTAACAACTTCAGTAACTATCGGTGTCTCATCAGCATCCAATTTCTCAATATCCAACAAGGCATTTGAACTGAAGAGCTCAAGAGCTTCTTGATGACCTAGTCCATGAACATCGTATGTTGGTTTTACTCCATGAATAGTCAACAAACGCGTATCTCTTGTGGTTATGATAACTCTGCTTCCGCGACCAAACCAATCAGTACTCCCTGCTAGTTTCTTTAACTGGTCCAAACTATCCACATCGTCAACGACTAAGAGAATCTTTTTATGTTGCATCCTTTTACGCAACAATGTGGTTCCTTCATGAACATTGTTGATTATCGATTCTTTCTACCCTACAATGCTAGAGAGAATAATATTTTGCAGGTTAACTAAACCTCTATGTTGCACTGAGCCTTCTCTAACATTTGCCAAAAAACACCAACCATCAAACTTATGAGCGATTGCATTGTAAACAGCTTTAGCAATTGTTGTCTTGCCTATTCCGCCAATTCCCCATATTCCTGCCATGCGTACATCACTTCCCCCAACATCTAAAATTTCAAGCATATGTTTTACCCGCGAGTCTAGCCTAATTTGGCACTCTGGCATATCCAAATAGGTCGGTTCATATACTTGTGCGAACATATCGGAGATCTTTTCAACAATTTTATCAATAAATTCATATTCGTACCTGTTGTATTAGAATCAAATGAAACATTTAAAAGATTAAGAACAAAAAAAAGAGTTAATTTCAGTTTACTACCCTGAACTTTAGGTCTAAAATCAGTTTGATACCTCATCTTTTTTTTTTTAATCAGTTTCATACCTAAACTTTCAAAATGACATCAATCTCGACCAAAATGACTAAAATAGCCCTAGTTAATCATTTTACCCTCT
>NC_020494.1:14784146-14785829 GCF_000184155.1 Fragaria vesca subsp. vesca | reverse complement strand
CTCTCTCTCTCTCTCTCTGGCAGCGCCGTCGCAACGGCCGGGGGAGGAGAAGGGGCTGCCGTCGGGGCCCATTGCTGGTGGTAGGGATGGATGCCGGCGCCGGCCATGTGGTGGATTTGGAGGTAGGGAAAGAGAGAGAGAGGGTAAAAAGATTAACCAGGGCTATTTTAGTCATTTTAGTCGAGATTGATGTCATTTTGAAAGTTTAGGTATGAAACTGATTAAAAAAAAAGATGAGGTATCAAACTGATTTTAGACCTAAAGTTCAGGGTAGTAAACTGAATTTTTTTCAAAAAATATTCAAATTTATTCTAAAATTTGTTTTTCATTTGGTTTATAATGAGGCTAACAAAACAATTATCACGATAGTGTGAACACTAACACAAATGCAAGAATTTAGATCATCAACATGGTCATGAGTCATGACTTCTTGTTGTTATTCTTAAAATACATTTATTCTGGATTTTTGTTATGTTCAGTCAAGTACGTCAAGCAAAATCAGTGCATGACTGCATGTCTTGTTCTTCCTCCCTCATTTGGTTTAGAAAAGAAAATTTTCAATACGTGATTCATTTCGACAGCTTAGTTGAATTGAGCAGGAGAGTTTGGAAAGTCATGTTTGGGGGTCTGGCTATGGGTCATAATTATAATTGGTCATTTTCCCTAATTATAAATGCAGGACGTGATTGATGTTATAGACTTATAGGAACTCGTTGAGCCTATCAACCAAATGAATTATTAGATTTGACCAATGAACCTACTGCTGATAACCTGGTCCTCTTCTGCCCAATCTTCACTTCACCAGCGGTCAAACAACAATATCTGCAATTCTTCCACCCGTTCATACACATCCACTGTTTCTTTTACCATCAATAATTCGACATCAAAGGAAAAAATAATATCTGCATGACTGGTGCAAAAATGCTCATTCGGTCCTTTTCTTCTTTTTCTTGATAGTTTCGTTTCATCTTACACGCCCTTGACTTCACATTGAATTCTACCTATTTCAGAGAGCCTCTTCCTCTTCATCTTCATTTTCCTCTTCTACTCATTCTTCATTCCATCAGCGAGCTAAGCCAGATTCCATGGCCATCCAATTGAGAGCCTCTTCGTCTTTCTCCTCTGCTCCTTCCACCCGTTCACAGAGACATAATGTGTTTCTGAGTTTCAGAGGCAAGGATACACGCGACAGTTTTACAGGTCATTTGTACAACAGTTTGGTTCGAAAGGGGATCAAGACTTTCATAGATAATGATCCTACAAGAGGAGAGGAAATATCACAAGCACTTCTCCGAGCCATTGAAGAATCAAAGCTCTCTGTCATTGTCTTCTCTGAAAACTATGCATCCTCAAAGTGGTGTTTGGAAGAACTGGTCCATATCCTTAAATGTAGAAGATTAAAGAACCAAATGGTTCACCCAATCTTTTACAAAGTGAATCCCTCAGACGTAAGACACCAAAGAGGTAAATTTGGTAAGGCACTTGCACCTCTTGAATGCAGATTCAAAGATGACATAGGAAGGTGTCGGGATGGAGATCAGCTCTTTTTGAAGCATCAAATTTAGCTGGGTGGACTTTATTTGGCGGGTATGTCATGCGCTTAATTTACTTTCCTTAATCACTCTATTGCTAGTTTGTGTGGTTATTAGATCAGGCATTGATTTTAGGTGTGTGGTTCACTGG
>NC_020494.1:14766953-14783361 GCF_000184155.1 Fragaria vesca subsp. vesca | reverse complement strand
AATGATTAACTAGGGCTATTTTAGTCATTTTAGTCGAGATTGATGTCATTTTGAAAGTTTAGGTATGAAACTGATTAAAAAAAAAGATGAGGTATCAAACTGATTTTAGACCTAAAGTTCAGGGTAGTAAACTGAAATTAACTCATATTTTTTTCTTGGACGAAAAGTTCATAAGATATAGATTTATTTATACACAGACTTAGAACAAAGGTCAACACAGGTAAATCCCTGCTATTTGTTCTTCTACAGTCTGACATGTGTAGTTTTTCATCAATGAAAGAGCAGGCGATCGAAAATTTGGGAAAATGATGTAGCATGATATATCCAGTAGTTGCTTGCAGCTGTGTTCTCAATACTTGTCCACCCTTTGTCTCACTGTAAAGTTTTTCAACTCGCCCCTGCAGATGGATATAGTTCAATATACATATTTAGGATTAACTTACCAAAGTTCTAACCTTATCTTATTCAAGTTGCTAGAAATATTATACCCTGTAATATTTGAGTAATTGTGGTCTTTTCAGTTTGAAAGTTTGAGTCATGAGATCCCTCTCTATGTCAAAGGGGTTTGGTTCCAAATGAACTGTTTTTAACAACTCAAACCCTCGAAGCTGCAATGTAAAAGTCTTTTAAGTCAGATGAGTATACATTATTAACAAGCTTTCTGACCTTAGCAGCAGGAATTACAATATCATCAGAGAAACTCCTCAAGCTTTCTATAGTTTTGGTGCTTTGGACAACTAGTTTTCCATTGATTTCTTTTCTATATTCGAGTCATATGTTTGTGTTGTTAATTACAATGAATATAAACTAGTCCCTTGTTTCATTACCAAGTGGGTATGCCTAGTCTAATTATAATTATCTCGCTAATAACTCACTTAATTAGTAATAACCATAAGAGAAAACGAAGCATCCATGGTAATTTTACAATCATCTCCCCTATCGTACTCATCCACTGGCAACTTCATATAGTCTTACATAGGGTTTATCTTCATCGTTTCCATATCCCACCACCAAAACAGTGTGGTCGATCTTTTCACCATGAGACGCGATGAAGATTCCGCATTTATAGTCCCTGAAGTCGGAGGAGTTTGAAGAAATTATGTCGGTTACCAATCTATACTCATAAATTGTTGTCTTTAGCGTCAATTCCGATGGTGGTTGCATCAACACAAATCCCTCAATGTCACATCTAACGATGTGGTCGGCTCGGCTGTAATCACACGTGCCATTTATGGCCGTACATGGATAGTCTTGTTCTCTAGCCAACCATCATTTCTTTATTACATAGGCGTAGGCGTTCAACTCCGATCCTCCTTTACAGCGGTTATCGGGGACGCAGTCAAGGACCTGCTGGACAGAGAGGGGTGGAAGATTTATGTCAACTCCCCACCAAATTTGATTCGTTGTTTCCATCACCTCCACTACCGCAATTGCCCAACAAGAACCTACAAAAAGAAACGGGTTGTAAATTAAATATAACCAATAAGTTCTCCATCTGCGGCGGTTGATAAACAACATTTATATCTTGGACTTACCACATGGTCCTTGCTTTCGTATAAGACTCAAAGAACTCCGTCCTTTTCCGTTATATTTACTCCAATTGAGATCAACAGAATCGCAGTCTATAGAGTTTGAATTTAGTTTATGTAACAAAGAGTTTGAGTTGAATACTTTGAAACATGCGGGAAACATGGACACGGCTGGACGGGTGCACTTGTATGCTTGGAACTCTTGGCTCGTCAGGTCAGAATATGCATTCAAGCCAATAATGTAAAGACAGTTCTTCTTTCCCGCTTCGTTGTTGGAAGCTTAAACATAGAGATATTCTGTTTGGAAAATTTCAAAGCGCCTTGTTTTCTCTTCATTAGTTGGGTAGAAATGATTGTGCTTTGTCACTCAATCTTCAAAAACTTGGGAAATGTTTGGGGTACTATTTTGTTCAAATAAACTAGTACTGGAGGTGGGCACACGCATTGCAAGGCAGGATGAGAGAATAACGAGCAATATCAAAGTGAACATGGATAAGATTTGGAGGTGATGAGAAGCCATATTGCTTGTTGATATGAGGAAAAAACTTGCATATGCTTGTTGATATATATATATAGGGCCGTTCTGAGACGGACGTCCGCACTGCCCCTCAAAGTTTAAAGTGCGGACGTCTCTCTGTTCTCCACCATCAGACGACGCCAACAACGCCTTTTCTTTTTGTTGGAGGACAACATTGACATCTTGGATGACATAACTACGAGATTCACTACAATGGGATGCACTACTGGAGTGAAAAACAAAGAAAAGTTGCAAGTTGGAACTAATTGAATCCTTCTAGTTTCAGTTGTGTCTAGCAATAACATATACTACTGGAGACTTCAATTGTGTATAACAATGACATAAGTTGAATAATACTCAAAATGTGAATAATACTCAAAATGTGGATTATGCTCAGGGATTTTATGTTGATTTGGTTGGAGTTGGGTATATGAGTTGTACACTTATTTAAAAGCATTGTCTATGCAATACCTCACTTATTTTTGACTTTGTGTAATACCTTTATATCCACTAAAACTGACAGTAGTATATGTATACGCCAAAATGAAAGCATCTAGTTCACTATGCTATATATCTGAGATCTATTCAAGGCATATAGACTATGAATGTTCAAGTTTATCAACTATTGTAAACAAGGAAAACACAAAAGATCAAGAATAGACCAACATTGTTTCTTCTCAATGAGGTCTCTTATTTTGATAATGTAACAAATCATCATTGTTTCTCCTCAATGAGTACAGCAGGAGCGGATCTAGGCCTTCATTGCCTGTGACTCAAGTCCCACCCAAATTGTTTGGGAGAAAAAAATATTACATTATATATAGTTAGCTTATAAAAGAAATAGTCATGCATTATGCCTAGGTTTCACTCACGAAAGGCTAGTAGAGGTGAATTATCTCTACAAGTTCTTCTCTTTCACCCCACCCAATCAACTAGTTTCATTATCTTACCTTCTTACCACCTAATAATTAGTCTTCATCTCTCAATTGTATATGAGTATTCAATTTTGTTCAATTATAGTTAACTAAATTAAAATTGGGGTAAAAATTAGGATTGACAGTTGGTTGATGAATTTATGATGAAAGAATATGTTACTAGCTAGATGACTTTAGGTTTTACATCTACATACTTTGTATTGCATTGGCATGTTTATTTAGCTTCTTTTGTGTTAAATCTAAAGAGTTTTATGAATCTTATTCTATACAAGCATGAATTTGTACGTCCCTCATGTATGGGGTATCTCTCATTTCAATATATAAATTGTTCTCGCACCATCGATTTTTTTTTCTATAGTCAAAATAAAAGTCTCACCCGGTTTCTAATCCTGGATAGAGTAGAGACCTATAAAGAACGCCAACAAAATTCATTGTTTCTGAGATCTATTCAAGGCATACAAAAATTATGTGCATATGCAGTCACAAAATGAGATACTATGCAAAATCTGCTACTTTGGAATCTCCTTGCTTATAACAGACATACTCATTCCTCATAAGTGTGATATTATCTTTGATCATTGCACTAATATGACTTCTAATATTAAACTCTGCTTCTTTTGCATATCTATTATATAAAGCAACAACATCATCCATTGTTTTAAACTCTTGTTTTAATTTAGGAACCACATCAGACTTCACTTGAGGAATATAAACTTAATCATCATCTTACTTATGTAATTGAAACTGAAAACCACACATACACCTAACATTCTTTTGTCAGTCAGCAATTCCAATGAATTGAAATGACAAAATTCAACCAATGTTAATAAATTGAAAATACTAAGGAATTTGGTGAATGTTTTTCATCGGTACCAAATACTAGCTAGATATATAAGAGAATCAAATCATAACTTCAACAAAGAAACAAAAATAGAAATCTAGAAACAATAACAAGAAAAGTCTCAAATACGATAAACCCTAAAGTTTGTAATTGGAAAATCAAACATTTCAGAAAAGAGAGAACCTAGACCGATCTATATGTGTTTATATGCTTCCAAAGCTCCACCTTTTGGCACGAAACCTCTAAGACTAGTTTTATGTACCACAAGATTGCAATATGAAACAGAGAAAGAAAGAAAAAGAAAGCTTTGATTGCAAGAACTGTGCAACTGAGTAGAGTTCAATCATCAATGGATCAGAATACATGAATCAGAAGACAAAGATTTTGAGTGGTGAAGTATGAGACAAGATCGTTGAGAGAGAGAAGGAGACTAAAGATCAAGTTGAGTTCACGTTCCTAACTATTTGACCAGTTATGGGTTTTAAGAGACTTCATCTAAGCCGTTGTTTTTCATTTAAACTAATAAACAGTTGATAATGTTTCATGTGCACTTTTGTAAAATCACGGACGTGCGCTTTGGAACCATCCTGCTGCTGGTTTTTTATTCAAAATAAGATTCAAAACTCATAATTCTATAAATGCTTAGCTCTTAAAAAGAGAAAAAGTATTCTATATTGCTCTTATACTCTTACTCTTTATCTTCCTCATTCTATTCTTATTTCTTATGTTTTGGGCAATTTGGTAAGTACATGACACTCTGTCTACCGTTAGTCATGCAAAACAGACTAAACATCATGTGCGACTACAAAAGTTGTATCATGGAGTTTGTAGACGACCGTCATAACCCGCACGTGGGGAGGCGTCTACGGCTTAAGGACAACCTTCATGTGCCTCCCTTGTAGATTCCATGAGAAACTCTTCAATCCCCTTCTTTATATTATTTATGATTATATGACATGCATACTTGATTTGATTATTTGATTATATTTATTATATATGATTTCTAACACAATATTTCTAACAATCTTAAGCCGTAAATGACATCTCTAAGTGCATAAGATAATGTTATGATCTTGTGTTTCACATCTGTAAGTTTGATATGTAAATTGATATTTGTATAGTGCAAATTAATTACCTTCTTCGATTTTGTGTGTTAGCAAGTCTCTGCATGATCATTGTTTCCATTGAAAGTCTGGGTTATTAGTTCGTTTCGTGTGTGGTGAACTATGTACAGTACAGTAGACTATTGCATCTCTATAGTGTTGGGAAATTTCTACGGCTGCATATTTACATATAGGGCAAATTTCAACAATAGTATATGAGAAACATGCCACTCCGAATTTTGGTACATCAACTTTCAGAAATATCAAAACAATACATGAGTTTCAATTTCCGACCCAAGTTTAATACATGGTGTCAGTAGGCCTCATCATTTGGCCTTTTGACCCTAGCCCGCCCTAAAACCCGCCCTACCCTATAGGGCCGAAGCCCTACCCGGCCCTAGCCCTTTTCAATTAGGGTAGGACAAGGGTCTACCAAATGAAACCCGGCCTTACCCTCCGGCCCTACCCTATTGAGCCCTTTAGGGCTAAGTCCGGCCTTAAAAGCTCGCCCTTTAGGTCCTAATACTTACTTATTTTCTATTATTTTTAATATGTTTCTTATTTTTTATACAATACAACTAATCTTATAAGTTTTATTTTTTTAATTTGTATTTTTTTTGTTAAATAACAATTGATTTTTGGTGATTTAGAGAGATAGTTAATGAAATATATAAATATAACTACTTAGATTAATAATTCTAGATGTCTTGAGTTAAATATAATGTATATGTATGTAAAAAATGACTAAAAATAGGGTCTTGTATCACATATATCCTTGAGGTAATATTTGAGAAAAAAAAATATTAAAACTCATGAATTTATTTCATTAAACAAAATAACGTCATATTCGGCCATTTCGGTCCTATTTAGCCCTATTCAAAGGGCCGGGTAGTCAAATGGCTTTTAAGGGCGGGTAAAAACTTACATATTTGAGCCTCAGCCCGACCCTACCCGGCCTTAAATTTTATTGACCAAGTCAAAACCCTACTCGACTCTACCCTAAGCTTTAAAATTTAGGGTAGGGCCGGCTCTAACCCGGCCATGATGAGGCCTAGGTGTCAGTAACACCGTCAAGCTCATGTAATTATTCATTCCTCAAAGGATGATCTAGTACTTTGGCCCTTTATATCTTCTTATATGTGGTCTTCTTTATTTTTTTTCTTCTTATTCGTCAATTTATTCTCTTTCCTCAAACCCAACCTCCTACTAGCACAACAACACTCTTTGAGGAACCGCAGCGAGCTGAGCAAGAAGAAGCAGCTGAAATATGTTTTGTGGCTGAAATTCGGTCCAAGATGTCGTCTTTCAAGTGGGTTTGATGAATATATATAAGAGACAAAACCATGATTAAATCCTTGAATTGGTGTTGAGCTCAAGTAAAAGCTTAACCTTTTGAGTGAGGGAGAAGTTGATGACTCTCTCTAATCCCGCACTCTGCGGAGTTCCATACTTCTCTCTTCTCTTCTTTCTTCTCCTCTTCCTCTCTCCCTTCCCTGTATCGATCAAGGTTCGATTTGGAAAGGACGAAGGCATGGAAACAAGAAAGCTGCAGAGTTTTGGGTCTTGTCTTTTGACACAAGTCGAAATCTTTTCATTGTCTATTAGACTATTACTCTATTGGAATATCATAGCTCAGCTGTATGAAAAAATTGAATATTAAAACTGAAAGTTCAGATTATAACATTCGATCATGTTCCTTGGATGTCAAAGAGGATGGGAAGGAGTTCTAAGAAAAGGCTGGGCATTTGATGGGAGCAGCTTGATGTGGGTGGTGATCTAGATCAATATGAAGGTAGATATTTATTATGAACTAAAATTTTTGAGAACGACAAGAGGCAGATAAAGAGTATCTGAAAAGAAAAGAAAGAAGAACCACGAGAGACAACAAACCACCCGTTCTTCCTCTTTTATTTTTTATTTTTTAGTTTCTTTTTCATCATTTTTGGAAGAGACAGATTTGCCTTTTTAAATTTGACCAAAATCACATTGACTAACGGTAAAAGTAACAGCATACACCAATTTGAGGTCGACATTATAACTTCATGTACCGTATTGATTTTTTTGAAAATTAATGTACCAAAAATTACTGAACCAATAAATGGAAAGAGTACACAATGGTCAAGAGTATGCTTCAGGATACTCCCCCTGAAAACTACATACTAGGTAAAACTACTACATTGATCATGCTTCTTGAATAACTTGATAGTCAGCATGATTTAAAGAGGTTTTTGTTTCATATACCTCTAAAATTATTGTATTCCCTATAGTAAAGACATAACCAGTTGGGAATAAGCCTTGTGTGAGTTTACATAACCCGTGACAACATATTTAACAAGACAAACATCATTCTAAGGATCATAGGCGGTTGATCTATTCTATGATGCCTAGGGATAGAACGAGCCCTTTTCCGTCATACATTTAAAGTAACGGAAAATTGTCTTTTATGCCATTTACGGAGGCGGTGTGTTGGCGCAGAGCTATATCTAGCTAACAAATTCACATCAGATGAGATGTCCAGTCAAAACCATTTAATCAAGTACAATAATGCGCCTGTTGTACTTAGATATGAGTTTTCTGGCCTCAATATCTCTTCGTTATTATCTGCACGATAATACGGGTGTCTTTAGACCTCGGACGACTATAGGTGTGTTTAAATACTTTGTTTTATCCTCATCATCAAAGTATCTTAACATCTTCTAGATTTAATTTGATTGATGGACCAAAATTCCATCTGCATTTTGCACGACTTCAGGTCGACAAAATAATATTTGGTCTCCTAAAGTCATTCATCTCAAACTCCGATTTCAGGTGTTTTGCAGTTTCCTTAATCTCTTCAAGAGTATCAGTCAAATTCATGTCATTGACATAAATTACCACAAATTACAAACCAGGAATTTGTTTCCTTAAAACACGCATGGGCATAATCCATTTGTTCATATATCCCACCCCAAGCAAATATTCACTTAGACAGTTATACCAACTCCGTCTAGATTGTTTGAACCCTAAAGTTAACTACTCTAGCAAATGGAGAGCATGTTCTATGGTCTAGAACTATTTGCATTGAGTAACAGAAGTCCTTTAGGAAACTTCATGTATATCTCTATATTCAGATCCCCATAGAGATAAGTTGTTACCACATTCATAGGCTGCTTATTCAGTTATTTGGAAACTATCAAACTGATAAGGTAGTGGAACGTTATGACTTCTATTACGGGAAAATACTTCTCCTCGTAATCAATCACAGGGCGTTGAGAAAATCCTTGCGCCATTAGAAGAGTTTTGTATATCACAATCTCATTTTTCTCATTACGCTTCCTTACAAGTATCCATTAAACTCTATATGCATGTTTAACATGGGGAGGTGTGAGAACAACAGGCCCATAACACCTTTCTCTAAGTTAAGGAATCTAATATGACCTGGATTGTTTCTTTCCTTTTTAGCCAGTCGTCTCTTCGTTGAGATCTATCAACGAATCAAGATTCGACATCATCGCTTATTATAATTTCGGTGGCCACCGCAAATACAAACACATCATTGATGAACTCTCATTCCGATTCAATATCTCACTAAATTTACCGAGATTTTCTATTCTCGGGAGTGGGTTTAAATGTTGGACCATCCCCCAACTTTGTCTCTTCTAGGACGAACCCATAATCCAGATTAATCTCGTGAGTTGAATTGGTTTGAGATTGCGATGATAAGAAGATTCATTTGTGCCAACTTTACCCTCTTCTAGGGATAAGAATCGTTCGAACCTAATGGTCTACCTCGCTTCAAGGCAGGGACTATGACTGGTTAGCCGCCATGGCCGTACTTCGTCCAACTAGGACGATACGTCCTACGGGGACGTTTATCCTTGCTTAGTGGGCATTCTTGTAAATAGTTGTAAATAGTTATTACTTAGTGGGCATTCTTGTAATTAGCCGACTAGGGTTGTTATTGTAATTTACATCATGGCCTCATCTCTATATAAGAGATGGTTCCCTACTCAATAATACATACATATTCTCTCATTCTCTTGATTATTTCTCTCCTTTCTCAATCTATTCCTTTTGTTGTACAACACGTTATCAGCACGAATAGTTCTAACATTATCTTGTTTTCTATTGCATGTGAAGCTCTAAAAGCAAACGATGATCTTTCAATTTGATTCATCGAATTCGCTCTACATTGACATGGAAAACTCTAAAATCGATGATCAACCATGTGAGGATCATTATCTAACCAAGTTCTTGGATTGGCTGAGTAGCTCCACAAACGACATTCTCTGTTCTACACATAAAAGATGGAGATTATCCGTTCTGCAATGAGTAACGTTTTCTTATCTTAATTCCAATTCATATTTGCTAGCCTTGATTATATGATGAACAAATCACCATGAAGCATGAACCCATTGTCTTTGGTTGCATTTTGAAATCTATATACGATGCATGAAGACTTAAATTTATATTCTTAATTTATTCGGATGATAAATACGTATGTGGTATATAAATTTAGGCATGTTTTGTGATTGAAATAGAAGACATAAAATTCTTTAGGGAGGCCAATAGCCACCGAAATAAGCCTAATCGCATGCCTAGTAGTGCATACCAAAAGGTGCATGGATGAACGAACTTCAGATCCACTATCATTCTTTGACATTCGAACACAAGAGCGTGAATGCATTCTCGAAGTAATGCATGTAACCGGCAATGTAGGACCATTAATTTTGTCATTTATATCAACGGTTACATATATAGAATATTTATGCCTGAAGCATTTAGTGAAACAAATTAACATTGCTCATAATGAGGTTTGAATAAAATCTATTTAGAAATGTAACGTCATTTGTATAATGACGCGTAGCACTGATTATGTTACTTAATTGTGACTTAATATATACGTTTTGTCAGTTACAGATTTGAATTGTGTCGAATTCAATGTCATTTAAGGGCATATAATGCCGGAAGCATTTAAGGGCATGTATAAAGACGTTATAACCGGAAGCATTTACCAAGTTATAACCCATATATTATGGCACAAGTATTATGGGTCAAATTATTGTGCAAATTACGATAAAGACGTTATGAGTTTAATCTTCGGTTATACCAATTTAAATTATGTCATTATAATCCATTATGCTAGAAGCATGAATTTTAGTATAATCCATTATGCTAGAAGCATGAATTTTATTATAATCCATTATGCCAGAAGCATTTATCCAATTTAATACCTACGTGTAATGCTAGAAGCATTAATGAGATTCGTACTCATTGTCTTTGGTATATACTTAACCACTGCATAAATGATATTTATTTAGTAATTCATGTCATATATTAAATATCGGTTAATTACCAAATTCAAATTGCGTCAGTTTTATTTAATCAATTCTCAATTATGTTATCATTTATATGAATTGTTATGGGGATGTAATGACGCATTTTGCCGGAAGCAATTAATGATGCAAATGAATTGATGTTAATGCATATACTTTATGTCACTTTATGTCAATTAAATTGTTTCCGTTATATTTAGTTTATTTCGATTTAATTGAAAATTACTTTCATTTTAAGTTGTAAGTAATTAATTAATAACATATGTTGATTTGTCTTATTAATGATGAATATTAAATAAGGCTGAGTCAGAAGCTCAAATCAAGCCTATGTGACAACAGTAAGTCCGAGCCATGAGCTCAACCTAAGCTGCAAGGCTAGCACAAAAGCTCACCACATGTCGCCTTGAGTCCATGACAATGATTATAACTCTTCTCAAACTAGGCTCACCTAGTTGGATGCGATGTGTAGGCAAGTTCTTTTGAGGATGTGTACTTAAGTGAGACTCGCTCCACTACCTCGTCATGTCTTACCTAGTCGTATACAATTGGAGTTACCGAAAGGGTTGACTAATAACATTGCATTTCTTGGCAGACCATTCTGAGCCCAGTAGGCCACTCTCCCTCTATGGGGCCTAAGAGCCCGGCCAACATACCTCTCAGATTGTGCCCTGTAGACTTGTAAAGTATGTAGAGGTTTATCTCTTTCACTTTAATTAAAGTCAATTCCTTTGGTCCAGCAGAATCAAACAAAAGAAAAATAATCTAATGACACTGGTTTTTCGTACCTAGTCATTATGCATGTCTATAAGGCACTCCAAATATTTTCTCATAATAGCTGTTGTTAATACATTCACCATATGTAATGTGTAGTTAATTGCCAGAAGCATTTACACATAATTACATGACATATTCACTATGCTAAATTAGTAGCGTGGAATTAATATTATCAATTGTTACATGATTATAATTTGAAAATACATGTACCTAATGAACCAGTAGTTCAGAAGTGAACATGTAGTTCATGTATAAATCAAACTTGTAGTTTCGATAATAACCCCCTTAAGAAACTTGAAGTTTCATTCCAAAATTCATCAGACATGATAAAATCGGTAGCTTTTATCATGTTAATTGGTAGTCTCCAGAAGAAACTATTTGAAGTAGACATCTTCCTTGCCTGAAGCAAAACAAAATTAAAGAATATTGAAATGAAAAGGCTTGATGCCCTAGAATCTCAATCAAAATTGATATGTGTTATCAATATTAAGGAACTGAGCATTCTCGTCTGACTGACGAGGCAAAATACCTCTATGTTTTAGAAGAACGTTATCAAAAGGTAAGTTCATTGAAACCAATGTTGGGGGACGCTCCAACATTTAAACCCACTTCCGAGAATAGAAAATCTCGGTAAATTTAGTGAGATACTGAATCGGAATGAGAGTTCATCGATGATGTGTTTGTATTTGCGGTGGCCACCGAAATTATAATAAGCGATGATGTCGAACCTTGATTCGTTGATAGATCTCAACGAAAAGACGACTGGCTAAAAAGGAAAGAAACAATCTAGGTCATATTAGATTCCTTAACTTAGAGAAAGGTGTTATGGGCCTGTTGTTCTCATACCTCCCCATGATTAAACATGCATATAGAGTTTAATGGGTACTTGTAAGGAAGCGTAATGAGAAAAATGAGATTGTGATATACAAAACTCTTCTAATGGCGCAAGGATTTTCTCAACGCCATGTGATTGATTACGAGGAGAAGTATTTTCCCGTAATAGAAGTCATAACGTTCCACTACCTTATCAGTTTGGTAGTTTCTAAATAACTGAATAAGCAGCCTATGAATGTGGTAACAACTTATCTCTATGGGGATCTGAATATAGAGATATACATGAAGTTTCCTGAAGGACTTCTGTTACCCAATGCAAATAGTTCTAGACCACATAACATGCTCTCCATTTGCTAGAGTAGTTCACTTTAGGGGTTCAAACAATCCAGACGGAGTTGGTATAACCGTCTAAGTGAATATTTGCTTGGGGTGGGATATATGAACAAATAAACTATGCCCATACGTGTTTTAAGGAAAAAATTCCTGGTTTGTAATTTGTGGTAATTTATGTCAATGGCATGAATTTGATTGATACTCTTGAAGAGATTAAAGAAACTGCAAAACACCTGAAATCGGAGTTTGAGATGAATGACTTTAGGAGACCAAATATTATTTTGTCGACCTGAAGTTGTGCAAAGTGCAGATGGAATTTTGGTCCATCAATCAAATTAAATCTAGAAGATGTTAAGATACTTTGATGAGGATAAAACAAAGTATTTAAACACACCTATAGTCGTCCGAGGTCTAAAGACACCCGTATTATCGTGCAGATAATAACGAAGAGATATTGAGGCCAGATGACTCATATCTAAGTACAATAGGCGCATTATTGTACTTGATTAAATGGCTTTAACCGAACTTCTCATGTGATGTGAATTTGTTAGCTAGATATAGCTCTGCGCCAACACACCGCCTCCGTAAATGGCATAAAAGACAATTTTTCGTTACTTTAAATGTATGACTGAAAATGGCTCGTTCTATCCCTAGGCATCATGTAATAGATCAACCGCCTATGATCCTTAGAATGATGTTTGCCTTGTTAAATATGCTGACACGGGTTATGTAAACCCACACAAGGCTTATTCCCAACTGGTTATGTCTTTACTATGGGGAATACAATAATCTTAGAGGTATATGAAACAAAAACCTCTTTAAATCATGCTGACTATTAAGTTATTCAAGAAGCATGATCAATGTAGTAGTTTTACCTAGTGTGTATTTTTCAGGGGGAGTATCTTGAAGCATACTCTTGACCATTGTGTACTCTTTTTGTCCTTCGTCCAGGGTTATTTTGTCCCACTGGGGTTTGTTACCTGACAAGGTTTTAATGAGGCACACATGTAATTGGTCACCTTGCTCATGCTGCATCTTGAAGATGCCTTTATTTGAAATATATGCATTTGCTCATCTTTTCTCTTCAACCACGGTTTGTCCCACTGGGTTTACCGGGCAAGGTTTTGGTGTAGTAACTAATATGCATCTATCTCCCACAGACTCACATCTTATGATCCAGACTGAACCGCTTCACCGAAATCTAGGGTTCTGACTATCACTGTTACTTGTGCGTTGTACTCTTTTCTCCTTCGACCAGGATTGTTTTTGTTCCATAGGGTTTTTATTACCTAGCAAGATTTTGACGAGGCAACACCGAAGCACATATTAGGAGAAGCTAATGACAGAGAATACCCAAGAGGGAGTGTTGTAAATAGTTATTATTTAGTGGGCATTCTTGTAATTAACCGACTAGGGTTGTTATTGTAATTTACATCATGACCTCATCTCTATATAAGAGATGGTTCCATACTCAATAATACATACATATTCTCTCATTCTCTTGGTTGTTTCTCTCATTTCTCAATCTATTCCTTTTGTTTTACAACAAGTAAGTAATTTGTCGTGTACTGTTATTAAAATTTTCCCTTATATATATGAAAATCAATGCATGTGTTTATATTTGTTGTACTTGAAATATCATCATGTAAACTTGATCATGAACCGAAGTATTATGACGTTGTGAATAATCTTCCAGATCAATTTTGCTTTTTTAAACCCTCTTATATTAAGAATAGTTTTGTCTTCATTAAATGATCGATGGACGTATTGATGAATTCATTGTTTGGTTGATGAACTGATGTGTCGGTTCAAATCTCAGTTGATTAAACGTGCTTTTGATTTCATATATTCATCTATCTATATATATGCATGATATTAACCGTAGACCTTGTGTATACTGGTGACATATATTCGTTTGATTTGCATATAGATTAAGGAATTGATATTGTCCAATATATTATATGCTGCTTCCGTAGGCTTCTTCATTTGGATGAAAATGTTGTGCATGGCATTCTTTGCTCGGCAAATGCATCCTCTGATTTCTCTTAATTCCTGGCAAGTTTCAATCATATGAAACTATAAAATAGTGCATCTCAATTTGAGGATCATTATCCTCAAAAGAGTCTCATATATATTTCTTTGACTTTACGAACGATCATAACCTTTCATGAAAATGTATAGTTTGATGCATCTGTTTTATCTGTATTCTTTTCTGTGGAGACCTGCAGAGATTTGAATTCCTTTCCAGTGTCTATGAATTTTATTTTCCGTAGAAGAAACCTTTAAGGGTTTTGTTTAAAGTTTGATCTAACATTACCTATGAGTATGGCATGCAGATGATTTCAATGACAGTGTTCATCTAAAGGCTAAATTAGATAGATCCATTAACGACGACAACTATCATTATGCATGAATGGTGTGGCAGAAGAAGATGATCGAATGGGGGGAAACCATTGGCCCAAATAATGCATATGTGAAAAAGAGAGTGCTTGATGTGGGTTTAACTGTCTGCATAATCGAAAGGAAGGGTTTCAGTTTAGAAAGGCAATTGTTGCCTTTATCAAGTTCCAGGCGGACGAGATGATGAAGATCGATGATTATAATGATCAGGAGGGTGTTGATAGCACTGGTTGATGGATAATTGCGCATGAATGAAGTAAAAGATCGACGAAGAACTGTTATTGAATGCTTTGAACAGACATGGTACTTGTTTTTGAAAAAATAAGCTGAATATATATGGCTTTCCTATTACGTACTTCTTCTGCTATATATTGATGATCGAGTGAAAGCTTCGGGGACTATATTCGACGTACTGTTCGAGTCCATGAGCTAAATAATGATAGCAGTTTCATACTTGTAAGTCATGCTTAATATGTATACTATTGTTTGTGCTATATGCCCTCTATAAAGACTAGAAATAAAACCCGCGCTTTGCCGCGGGATTTGCTGTTGTTATCCAACTCAAGACCACTTATATTCAAACTGCTGAACATAACTAAACTAAGACGGGTCGAAATCAAGTCTAATAACAAATCTGACTTTGTTAGATTTTCTAAACCAAAAATGGATCAGCAATGTAATTCATGCAACCTAATGCAAATAATGGTTACCAACCAATGAATGTACAACATATGTAATCTCAGCTTAAAGTTGATATAACAAATTGTTCAAAAACTCATGATCAAGTTTATATCAGATCATGGCATTAGAGTAGCTTTAGAGGTTAGCTTTTTCCTGAGCATCTCAAGTTCTCAACTTCTAGAGTTTCCTGCAAGAGAAAGGCACATGAATGTACAGCAAAATAATAATTGTTTTAAGTGTTAGGAAAAGTTTCTGTGACAGCTCTTTATAATGTTTATGTGAGATGGGTGTTAAAATAAGCATTAACCTCAATTGTCTCAAAGGAAGTAGTGATCATGACCATTTCTTTAATATGTCAGGGACAGTCTAATTATGTAAATAACATCAAATATGTTAGCTGTACCAAAACGCAAAAGCAAAGTAGCAATTCAATGGAAGAAATTTCAACTATGCAATATATGAATGTCCTTGTAATCACTAAACGATATTCTTAACTTAGATAAATAGCATCTTCTCACTCCTAATGTCTAAGAACTCCATGTCAGTCTCTATTGTTTTGGTATAATTATATCACCCTTTTTCAACTGCAACATGCTTGTAATAATGTTATATCAGTATAACTCGGTTTCTCTGTTAAATTGGTGTAGGGTTTGTATGAGACAAAATATTGACAGGAAGTCACATTGGCTTTGACTCACTTAAAAACTGGTATTGCTTAAAATGTTGAAAGCAATTGTAGCTTACTCAAGGTACATGATGCATTAACAAATAGTACAAAAGAAGTATTCTAGTATAATTTGTACTTGTCATTAATATCTATCAAAGAAACTAAGAACATACAATGCTCTAGGAATTGATACCGGAACACTTGATTCTTCCAAACGGCCATGCTACTTCTACCAACTATATATATGTATGGAATCACACAAATTTTTTTTTAAAGGTTCTTTTATGAAATTAAAGCTCTTGGAAGAACCACAATGCACATAAGCTTATAACCTTATTCCACCAAGCAAACAGATTCTAATAAGCACAAAAAACCATCAAAATTTGATAGATGTTGGAATATGAAGACCAGCAATGAATAGAAACATAAAAAGATTCGTTGTTGGTTTGTATAAACGTGCCACTTGAAAATTTTCAATT
>NC_020494.1:14712061-14766083 GCF_000184155.1 Fragaria vesca subsp. vesca | reverse complement strand
ATACAGAGCAACACCCAGAAAAGATTTAAACCCAGATCGAATAGCAAACCTTACCTATTCCAATCTGAGGGAAGCGAGGAGAGCGAGAGACGAAGAAGGAATAAGGACTGATTAAGGAGATAGAGAGAGTCGGTGGCTGAGTTCAATAGAAGAAATAAAAGGAAGAGAAAGACGCAGTAATGACGTGGCCACACAACAACAGCCAAGAACATCAGGTAAGTGGTGGCAATAATGTAAATAAACGCAAAATAGGGGCAAAACTGTAAAAGTATGCGGTCCTTAGCTACAGTAACTCAACTTTAGTATATAGTAAATTTGCAGGTGATGATGATACCATCTTCTCATATGAAACGTTGCACAAGGGGAAATCGTTTAACCTTGCTTAAGTAAGAGGTACACAAATATAGACTCTTCTATATATATCATGCTGATCGAAATATGGTGGACTCATATCATACTCTTCTATATACTCCCTTATGATGTGTTTTTTGAGCATTTGATATTTGATAGTAATGTGGGGGTAAGATCCATTACCATCAATAGTAGTGCATGTGAAATTATTCTATATCTTGCTTGGTTATGTGGGGGTTATATTTTACAAGACTCATTTTTATCTATTTTCACTAAATGTATAATACATTGCGTGTGGCTATTAGAACGTTTAAATTTGCTCAGTATATATCTCATTCTCTCTAGACCTCCATTTTACTTTTAAATACAAACATTTTCTCACTAGACCTCCATTCAAATTCCCAAAATAACCTTGTTTATGTAATTCACATATATTTCAGTATATTACTTATTGCACCACTTATTCATTCACTAGATCTCCCATTCCTTTTTATTTTTTTCACATGCGAACATCCATTCTTGACATCCATTCTTTAATTTTGTTTTTCTTTTTCACGTTACGCAAACATCCATTTCCGACCTCTATTTCTTGATTTTATATTTTTGCATAAAATGTCACTAAACCTTCAGTTTTTTATCAAATTGTAAGAAAGAATTTCAATGACATAATTTCAGAGAAAAGTTAATTCGAATCATGAAGAGTACTTTTATCTTAATAAAAACAAGGTATTGTGTCTCAAAATTAATCTCTATTGATCATCAAAAGAATGTTTTTACATGAACTTGATAATTTATAGATCATTTTAAAAAAAAATGTTTTCACGTATATGCGTGCAACATTGCAATATATAAGATAACATGTTGTAGGAATATTCTACATGTGTGTGCCTTGGTCTACGCTAGTCATATAAGGAATCTTGATTCTGTATAGAGATATGATATCAAAGATATATTTTCTTGTAGAACACCATATAGTTATGTAATCCTTATATAAGGGCTCTTATATCAATGAATAAGATACAGTTCTTCATTGTCTTTACGATCTATTGTTCTTTCAACAATTCTTTCTTGACCATAATTACATAAACTTTTCTGTCCACATGCATGATGGATATTACTCATAGTTTTTAGTTGTTATAATATATATAAATGCTATAATAATTATGGAGTAAAATTAGAAAATGACAATCAATAAGAAAAATAATAAAAGGCAATTCATTGTTATTGAATTGGAAAGTTTAAAGCAAATAAATATTATATTTATTTTTGTGTAATTATTGTCCTTAATAGTCATAATGTACGTAAGAGAATATATATGTTATTTAATAATTCAAAATATAATGAGGTAAAGTGAGCAAATTTGGAGGTTCTAATAGCCACACTCTAATACATTTTAATTCTCATTTGGAGTAATATATGCTCATGTGAGAAATTGTGTTACATCCCGATCCTTAAATTTTTACCTTATTTACTAGCTAGCTTGGTATTAATAAGAATGTTACCGTCTCCGTCAATGAGTTATGGTTTAATTAGTCCCTAGAGGAGTATTGAGAGACGATTATTTCAGAGGAATTATTCGTTGGAGAAAAAAATGTGACGACGGTAAAAATGGTAAATTTAGCTAGTAAAAGGTAATTTTTATTAGGGTATTATTTTTAGGGTGTTAATTTTTTAGAATTGGGTTTTATTTGGTGGTGTTGAACCGGTTGGGATTAGAAGCCCAAAACCATTTCTCTCTCTCCCTTCTCTCTTCTCTGCCGGATTTGCTCCGGCTCTGACCGACGCCGTCCGACCAAGCCAGGCCGCCGCACCGGTCCCATTTGGACCTCCGCTGCCTCCTCTCCTCACCTGGGCTGGTGATCGGGCCGGTTACGCCGCCGAACAGGGAGGAAAGTCCCCTAGCAGCCGGTTGCTCCATTCGTCGGAACTCCCTCCTCCGGCCGCCATAGCCGACGATTCTTGGCTCGTTTGGAAGCTCTCCTGCCGTGCATCAATCCCTCCAAAGGCTTCCCTCCCCCTTGATCTAGGTAAGGAGATTTTAGTGTTGGAAATTCTAGGGCTCATTTGATGTTTTTGTTCGATTACCCTATCTAGGCTTGGAATTTGTGTTTGTGATAGTTAGGAAAGTTGTAGAGGGGGTTGAGAGGAAGATGCTGTTAAATTTTGGTAGGCATTGGGGTCGCCGGAGTCGGCCGCCGGCCGCCGCTGTTAGAGGAATTTTCATGGTTTTAATGTATAATATTAAGGGGAGTTTAATGATGTGAAGTGTGGAATTTTTGGAGGAGTTTTGGATAGGTTTGGGATTTTTGATAGATTGGTGAATTTGACGGTTAATGAGGTAGAATCGACCAATGGATTTTCTTTATTATTGTTTTAAAATGTTGATATAAAGGAAATAAGGTTGTGGTTGGATTTTAAGCCTAACCCTAGAAAGGGTAGTGGGTTAGGCGGAAGAGTTTTAGGTTATATATTTAAGTATTATTTATTCTGAAATTGAAGTGTGGTCCTAAGCATGGTTTTTGTACTAGGATTTGAGGAGACCTCACTCGAGTGGCGAATTAGATTTCGTCGGGCTTATGCCTAAAGTTGTGAGTGGACTTTTGTTTTAAATGATGTGCATGCAAATGTTTTATTGATGAATATCAATTTATGGAATTGTTTATTTTCGCGAAGTTATTTTTTGGAAGTAAATGCTCTTATTTTATTTATTAACTTCGCTATTTGGAAAGTTACCGAAAATGAGATTTTCGGTGAAGTCATATATTTATTGCTTCTTTTATAATTGGCAATTTTCATTATTTTGGAAGTTACCGAAAATGAGATTTTCGGTGGATATGTATGTGGATATTATGAGGATAGTATGTATATAAATAAATGCTAGCTAGCTATACGTGTTTTTCCATCATAATGAGGTAAAATTCCATTATGGCTCGACGTGAGCGTTAGACGCAATCGTTGTAGCCCTATATAAATATAAGAATTTATATAGGGGATATGCGCGTATATAAACACCGTCTTTTCACCATAATAAGGTAAAATTCATTTATGGCACGACGTGAGCGTTAGACGCAAGCGTCGTAGCCTTGTGTGAATTTCTATCTCTATTTGTTGTTTCAAGAAAATTAATACAAGGAATATGACGAGTGTAAATACATACATATTTATACATATTACTTTAGCCTAAGAGGCTTCATTTTATTAAATTTGGTGACTAGCCAGAGCTAGTCATGAAACTGCCAGTTTATGAGTTGAGCTTTTGAGCTGTCGCATGCAGCATAATTTCTATGAAAATTTAAATTGGGAAAGCATAAATATTTTCATTAAATTCATTTTGTCCGCTCACTCTAACGTTTGCAAATGTTTTCCCCTGGGTCCTTCGTTTTAAAAATGCCCAGTATGCAGGTTAGCTTTGTTGAGGTCGGGCGTACATGGAGAAGAGACATAGTTATTAGTATAGCTTCCGCTCATTTTTATATTTCTAGTTCATTTCCTCTCAAATAGAATTGCTTTGAACCTGTGATTGTTGATTGTGAGTTTTTCTTATTAAAGTGAGTAAATAAATTGGGAGATGTTGTGAGTTGGGGAGCATGAAGGCTCCAAAAGGAGAGGGTTATAGATGGATTCTTTTGAAGTGTATGCAGGCATTTTTATTAGGAAGGGTTGTCTATTTTCAAAAGAGGTTATGCCGATTTTTCGGTAAACTTTTCTTGGAAATGGTTCCCACAGGATTTCCTTCGGGTTTCAGGGTGAAATTCGGGGTGAATCCTGACAAATTGTGTTTGATTATCTACTTTGAGTATGCAGCTAATTAAAGTATGTGTAGATTGTGCGCATCAAAATGATATGGCAATATAATGACAAAAGTCATTCATGTCTCAAGAACATTATAGCCTCGAAGAGGAGACTATATTATATTTACTTTATCGAGGGGAATGTGTTTAAGCCCATAAGGGAGTCAACTAGGGAGGCAACCTAATTTTTGTGATTGGAGATCCCATGAAGAAAGTTCAATGTGGTACAAACAATCTATATTGCGTGACTATTACATAGCACATATTTTAGGGAGATATCCACAAGAGATCCTCCCACACATTCCTAAGGCATAGTGCTATATTAATGTGAGATTAAGGAAATGTGCTATATTAATGTGAGATTAAGGAAAGGAAATACCTTGAATGAGTTTCGAGGCGGGCAATCTCCCGCAGGGTGTTGTCACATGTATTCTTTAAGAAATTCACCTAAGTGAGAGTCGTTGTGAGGCCACAACTATGAGATATGGGTTTCTCTCTAGTAACTCTCATGATTATCAAGATCAAGCGCAAGGCTATAAATAGCGTTATTCACGTCAAAGTTTACATATCAGTATCGTGCGTGTGACAATGAGTAATTCGGCTAAAAGACGTCTATAGTTCAAGACATAGTTCAGTATGATTCCTTCGAATGAAAGTTGTTTACATTAAGTGTAGGTTGAAGTCTGGAAGACAACTACATCTATTACATGGTATAAAAGTTGCCCAAATTTTCTTCTCTAAAATTTTTCCAAATTTTTGAGTTTATGAAGTTTTGAATCTTGTGGGGGATTGTTGGTTTTTTTAATTCAAAATAAGATTCAAAACTCATAATTTTATTTGAAGAGTCATGTCTTTTCTAAAGGTTATGATAAGTTATATAAATACTTAGCTCTTGAAATAAAGAGAAAAAGATTAATTTCAGTTTATCCCTATCAACTTTAGGTCGATCATCATGTTAGTCATTCTTCTTTCAATTTCATCAAAAACACCCCTCAACTCCCAATTTTCATCAGCCGCGCATATCCAAACCTCCAATCTTCATCCAATTCCTCTGTCAAGTGATGACTTGATATCAAGAAGAAAGAAAAAAAGAAAAAAAGAAAAATAGACAAAATGTATTCAATCCCACCAAAATCACTAAGGTTAGGGGGTTGTGATGGGAACGAAGGTGTGTATTGATATGGGGGAAAAATGGTCCAAAAGGTAACTTTCAGAATTTGATTTTCTTCTTGATATCAAGTCATCACTTGACAAAGGAATTTGATAGAGATTTGAGGTTTGGACATGCGCAGCTGATGAAAATTGGGAGTTGATGGGTGTTTTTGATGAAATTGAAAGAAGAATGACTAACATGATGATCGACCTAAAGTTGATAGGAGTAAACTGAAATTAGTTCAAGAGAAAAAGTACTCTATATTGCTCTTATACTTCTAATCTTCATCTTCCTCATTCTATTCCTATTTCCTATCTTTTAGGCAATTCGATAAACACTTGACAGCCCGTCTATTGTTAGTCATACAAAGCGGATTAGACATCATGTGTGACTATAAGGGTTGTATCTTTGAGTTTGTAGACGACCATCATATAACCCGCACGTGGGGAGGTGTCTACGGCTTAAGGACAACATTCATGTTCCTCCTTTGTAGATCCTATGAGAAACTCTCAAATCCCTTTTTTTATATTATTTATAATTATATGACATGCTTATATGATTTGATTATTTGATTATATTTTAATGTATGTTTTGTGACACAATATTTCCAACACCTGCATGTATGTATATATATCAAGACGAGTACACTAGTTTTTTTTGGTTGTTGGGTACACTAGTTTATTACAAGATAATAATCATTAGATATATTTTATTAACACATCCTTAATTACTAGATACACATCTCATTCTTAATACACTACCTATTGACTTTATTATTTTAAGATTTTACTAGATACACATACCCAACCTCCCTACAATACTCTCATTTAAAATACATCACTTATTCATTAAATACATAATTCATTCACTAAATACACGTACTTTTCTAGATCTGCTACTCAATTTATTCAAAAAAGAAAAAAAAAAGAAAAATTGATGAGTATATATATAGCATCATCTCAAGTTCTAGTTTGGTGTTCAGTTTGAACGACCTAGCATGCGTGAACCGTTTAATCTAAATTTCAAACTTCAATTTGTATTATCGATAGTAAAACCTTGATAATTTAATATTTGATAAATTAATAACCTCGATTAAATAATATTTTTTTGCCATCTCCGAAATAAAGAATTAGCAAAATTGATGTCGATAAATTAAATCTTGATTAAATAATATTTTTTTCCTGTCCCGACATTATTAATTTATAGAGGTTTAAATTATAAGGCTTAATATCTTCACATACGTTGTTCTTGTATAGAAGAATAAAATTTTTAAGCGAATATTTTATTTGAACAAGTTCCTTTACTTTTAATATGAATGTCTTTTTTGGTAATTTTACGTACCCACAAACTCTTATATAATTTGTATAAAAAAAGAAATGTGTACCTAAATGTGTTAATAAAATTTCTTTAATTATTATTTTAAAAAAAAATCAATATAGTAATATTCTGGAAGGCTTTGGAAACCGGTAGAGCGTGGCAACAAATTTTAACGACGTGTCCGATTCGTTCCCGACGCGGTGAGATTTTTGATCACAGTCGGTCTCATCACAAAGAAACGAAGAGAAACCCTGAGAGCAATGGCGTTGAATCCTCAGCTCTTACCAAACGGCATGCCGGTTCCTTTCGTCAACGAGATGTTCGTCTTGATCAGAGACGGCGTCGAGTTCGAAGTCGATAAGATTCCCGGGTATTGCCTTGTTTGTTTTTCCAGGGTTTTTGCTGGAATTGCAATATGAGTAAATTGTTTAATAATTTCAAGTGTTTTGCAACTTCTAAGTGAAGATGTTGTTATCCAATTCTTGAGTGGTTTTCTGTGAATTTGGTGTTGAACTGAGACTTGGTTTTCGAATTTCAGATCCGATGGAGGTCGGCTCAAAGCAAAGGGGACAATTTACCTGTCAAATATCCGCATGGTATTTGTTTCCAAGAAGCCTGTTGGTGATTTCGTTGCTTTTGATATGCCCCTGGTATGGTTTTACTGCTTTCGATATGTCGATTGTTCTTTGCTTTTAACTACATATGATGATTATGCAATGTCTATGAGATATGTTTGTAGTTAACGGTTTAGGTATTGGTTGATGTTTGTTGCCACGGTATTGGGAATGTATTTAGATTGTAGACCGGAGCTTCTGAGCTTTTGTTTGATGGAAAAATAAACGTTTTGAGAAGGAGTCTTTTACATTCTTTGTTCTATGGTGTGACTCTGCAGACTTGCATTTAGTTTTAGTTAGCAAGTCAAGACTAAGATACATTTTCCCTGGATAAATAATGTTGAAACACAGAACCTTACACGACAGAGAAACTAGGAATCTATGCAGAAATTCGTTGTATAAAATTATTAGGTTTACAAGACTCAAATTTTTGACCAAAAGTCTGTTAAGAGGATTACGAGACTAATACTAACTTGAAAATATAGAATTTAGAGAAACTCAGATAAAGGTGGTTCAAAGATTAGGTATCCTTCCAGTCCTCTCAATTGGTGCTTGTATTATCCATGTACTTGTGGAGGACTGTTCCAAAGACTTAACCTTCGTTAGGCGATGGGGTTTACCCTTCCCTGCATCCTTTTGCTGGACTTTTTCTGTTTGAGAAGTATAATGTCTGATGCACATACTGAACTCTGAATGCTTTCATTGCTGAGTTAACTATTTGTGACAGTTGTGCATTTCCTGTGTTGTACTTTTGATTATGGGAACAGAAAGAAAGGTTATTTAGGTTCGGGATGAGAATATTCAACAACATTAAGACTTTCTTTTATGTATTTCACTCTTAAGAACTTTCCCCCCTTTCATCTGTCCCTATGGTGAGTGTGCTATTTTGGACTATTAACATTCTTTGTTATATTCCTGATATGCTCTTTTGACTTTATTTCAAGGGCCCTCTGTTTGACAACCCTACGTCTACGGTTGCTTTATCTAACAAACAGTAGCAGCAATGAATTTGATATTATGTTCCAGTTAATCAATTTCTTTGCCACAAATTTCTGCTGCACAATAGATCAACCTAGAGCCAGCCGTAAGTACATAATCTATTTTCAGGACAAATTTAAACTAGGAATCAAGGCGCAGCTATAATTTGAGTCAATCTTTTCCCTGTAGCTTCCACATCAATCTGAAGAAAGCACTTCGGCTGGATTTTTGGGAATCGACTCATTTAGAAAGTTCTGTCCAGGCAGGTATAAGCCCACCAGTAGTCGGGTTCAGAGATCTTAAAGTCCTTTTTTTTCTCACAATGATATTTGTATTTTGGAACAAAAAAAAAAAAAAAAACATTTAGGATGAAAGAGTTGCCTATCTGAATAATCTTACAAGGGGGACGATCGTAGATTAGGGTTACAGGTCTAGCTGATACCGTAGATGTTAGACAGGACTTCTTTTCCTACTAAAACATAAAGGAGTAGTATAATCATACCTTCATTGCCCCTGTCCCAAAAGAAAAAAGTTTCCTCTGGCTTATGGCAATTACCTCCCATTAGTTTCTGTAATGTGTAACTCTAGATAAGTACATTGCTTGGGGCCAATTGATGAATAGCGAGCCCCTGAGACGTTATAGCATCCTCAAAGGTGGAATCAACAGCCAGCCGACCCCTCGTCTATGGTGATTCTTGTTATCACCAGTCCATAAAGGTATCCTGAAATGAACAGAGGCCTGTTATGTTTAGTGAGTCATGGTTGCAAATAATCGTTTGTAAACGTGATCAAAGCCAAACACTCAGCATAAGTTGATTTGCTAATCCTCATCTCAACTTGGTTAACATCATTAGATAAGTCCTATGGGTTCGTTAATGCATATACTACGGACATCCTTAGTTCTGCAGACATCTTCAATGCATCCTATACGCTAAGGAGTGCAGGAATCTTTTTGAGATGAGCTAATATGTCATAGCGCTAATGTTTGACTTGCAATCTCTCGTTGTCTCCATTGTTGGGTAACTGTGTTTTGGCTCGAGAGGGTGCCCCCGACACATCTGTCTATTACCATTAGGAACAGGAGGTAATTGCCTGCCAGATCGTAACTCCATCTATTTGACTTGAGCTATTCCTTCAGAAATCTGAACTCTACCTTCAAAAAGTTCATCAACTTCAGAGGTCTAGGTGTCAGGTCCTGCACTCGTCACATTCCATGAGACTGAAGAAGTATGAGAACCATCGGTCTTGTTCATATTGGAAGTCCCGGTCATCATCGGAGTCACACCATTCATGATTTGGAATATTCCATCTTTGAGCATAACTCTTGGAGAAAACTCCATAGCACCCATATGGGTATGGATCCCCAGGTGAAGTAATCATATTAAATACGGGTTTTTCCCATAAGCGAGTTATAGATCAACTAGAGCCAGCCATAAATACATAACCTATTATCAGGAAAAATTTAACATATCTAGGAATTACTTACTGTTGATTTCGATGCAATATACGCTTGTGAGTAGTGTAGTTGCTTCCACATTGCTGGCATTTTACATGCGACCATGTCTGGATATGATTTTTAGCTAAATTTTCGATCACCAGACACTGGTGAAGATCTTGGACTAGCTGATTTTACATCTAAATGTCTCCTCCATACCAGTACCCCATATATTACTCTCCTCCTTGTTTACATGCATGTGCACCGTGCACACACATATGTATGTTGTATGTAGATAAGAAATATTAGGGGTAAGCTTTGATCTTCATTTTCTTGCATTTTATATAGGGCGGCTAATTTGTCTGCCCTGGTTCCAAGGTAAGCCACCACACATTGTTCACTTAAGTATGATATATTATTGAATCTATGGGAAGGTTTAAGTTCTTGGAGACGTGCCAATCCTTTTCATTATGTTGTAAATCCTGTTTTGCTAATGTTTTACTCCTAGAATATTTCTCCTTAAAGGTTCTTATGTTGTTAAATTGTTTTGAGATAGTAAGGCTAAATGGTGCTGTGGTGTGTTATGAATGGTATGCTTGGTCACAGAGTACTAGGGCAGTTTAAGACTTATTTTTGACCTATTGTGGTTCTTATAAGTATTCACGTGCTTGCATGTCACTGATCTTTTCATTTGCAGCTTTTTGTCCATGGAGAAAAATTTAATCAACCGGTCTTTTTCTGCAACAACATAGCTGGCCAGGTGGAGCCTGTAAGTATACCGGTTATCCAATGATTAGCAGTAAACCCCTTCTGATTTTTGGGATCCTAATTGTTTCTATGAACAATCTCAGGTGGTTCCTGAAAACCAGCCTGCGGCTCTTTATTCTGTCCACTCATTTAAGATTTTGTTCAAAGATGGGGGTTGTGGGACTTTTGTTCCACTGTTTTTCAACTTGATATCCTCAGTGAGGCAATATAATCAGCAATTTCAACAAGCCAATACCCCACAGGCTCATGTGGATCCTTTACAGGCAGCACAAACTCCAGTTGATGAGATGATGAGACATGCGTAAGTGACATATTTGCCCTAAACGTCTTTGCTATGTATGCTTGAAGGCAAGTGGATGAAGAGAGGAATAGTTGGTTAACTTATGTTTTACTAATTTTGCAGGTATGTTGATCCTAATGATCCAACGAGGATCTTCTTGCAGCAGCCTACTCCAGAGTCTCAGCTGAGGCGGCGTACGTATCAGCCACAAGCTGCCAATCACTAGATGTGAATTGAATAGTGAATAAAAGTACATGTTTTGAGAAACACATACAAGTGTGCTGTGTATTTGGATTTATATATGATAGATACTTGATAATGCTAAGAAGGTTTGTACTTGTATATTAAGTATTAACAGTCGGATATATTCTGGATAAAAGTGTTGAATGTTTATTATGATGGATTTGCATCGTGGTTGTTTCTGCTCAAGTTTGTATCCCGTTGCCTATTTATCATCTCCTTGCTATCAACTCTGAGCTTCTATTCACTGGCTTCTATTCAATAACGGGTAAGGCCAAAGGGTTGAGAGTAGCTTTCTCCACAGATCCAAAGCAAAGGTGTCAAGATTCCCATTGCTTTTGTGAAATATAGAAATGGGTTTCTAATTCCAGAAAGAGACAAACAGTTCAGGGCATTGCACAATGTAAATTATTCTTTCCAGTGCACAATGTCATGTAATCCTCCTCTAAAGACTGCAGTGATCAAGTTTGTGTTGTGGACATAGAACGTGTTTTCAAATCCATGTTACATACACACCAGGTATAACGAAATATGGTTGCAAACCTTACATGGCACACAATACAAGGGTGAGTTTCTGCTTCAGAATTGTAAACTCCATAAAAAACCTTCTTCATTTTCTTACACAGTGGCAATTTGCACACATCCAAAACCCAGAATCACAAAGCACGAACTAGAAAGATGGACGCTGCGACCCTCTTTTGAGCCACAACTGATAAGCAGTCATATGGAAGGAGTCATATCCCTTAGGAGTCTTGTGCCAAATGAAGTGCCTCCTAACTGCCAACAAATTCCGGTACATCTTCAGGTAACTCTTCTTTGTTATCGACAGCAGCGTCTTCTTCAACGAAGCAGGCTCATTGTGGTTAATAATAACCGAAAATGTAGTCCAGTTCAACACATTAGCGAAAGGAAGCTCATAGTAATTCGACATTATAACAGGCACACACCCATAGTGTATGGCATCACTGACCCTGGCAGTGTTCACCTCATAGCCCTTAACATGGAGGCAATACTTGCTCCTCTTAAACCCTTCTTCATAAGGATACCCCGGATTCTCAGAGTAGATGTCCATTCGAGTATCATTGCCCCATAAATCCACCAGCTGCTGCCTCACATTCGAGTTTTGAACCCGTCCGGCAAAGAACACAAGCTTATCCCTGCACACATACATTGTCACATTATCATGCACTCATTGTCAATATCAAAACCCCAACAGCGCAATTGCACAAACCAAATGTACCTGGATTTCGGGGGATTCAGTGTCAGCTGAGGCGGCCGAGGCCAGACTTGAGGCATGGAGACATCTTTGTGGGCAATATAAAACCTCTGGAAGTAGCTAGACGAGCAAGTGAGCTGAATGGCATTGTTATGCAAGTCATTGTGTTTCGACATAGCTTCTCTGCAAACAGAGTGGCAGCAGGCATAGAAATGATCCAAACCCATTGAGGCATTCCAGAAAGGAAACTCCTGGCTAATCCCATCAGTATAATGCGCCACAAAGTCGGAAATGGCTTCCTCTGAATGGACCCTGGGGTCGTTTCGGAGAAGATTAACCGAAAATGGCAAGAAATAGAGATGGGCTTCTTCAGGGTTGGAGGTAATGAATGAGCTTTGGAGTAGAGAGAGCTTGAACATGTGTTCACTGAAGTAGTTACCCAATTTGGGGTCAAATGGGTTTGGGTGGGGATCGAAAATCTGAGCAAAGTCAGATGAGTTAGTTGGGTAGACATAGATCTTGAAGGTTTGGATCATGTCTTTGAAGTCGGCAGAGAAGAGCTTGAAGTTGTGATAAGGGGTTGAATCAGAGAGTGAGGATGGAGCTGAGAGACCCAAGTTTGAGGTGTAATGGCTGTTTTGGAGGAGAGAGGTTGCGACCCATAAGAAAGATGAGGCAGCCAAGAACACGATTGTGATGAAGACCCATTGCTTCAATTTGGGTCTTTTCTTCAGGTACAAGAACAAAGCATTCATCTTGGGGTTTCTTCTTCTTGTTCTTAGATCCAAGCTATGCATAAGAGAAGAGTGAATAGTGGAGAGAAAAAAGGAAGTGGAGTTAATGTAAACGAACCGAAGTTACAAAGCTGCCGTCTTCGTTTTGCGTTTATTACTTGTTTTGGCTTGTATGACTTTTTGGTAAGAAACAAAACGACGGCGTTTTGGGGTTGAGCTATACGTAGAAGGAACTTCATTCTCTTGATGATGACATTCCCCATTTGAATTTGGAGAGAAAGATTGAAGCTTTTGTTCAAGAATGGCTAGCTGGGTTAGGAGTGCACAGCTTCATTCTTATCCTGGTGTTCATCATCATCAATCTTTGAAGAAGAGGATTGAGATTCAGCAGCAGGGTCAGTTTCTGAGGTTACCCAATTCTCATAGGGGTCATCTCCGGGGGAGAGTCTTCTGTAACTTTGATGATGAACTTGCCAAGAAAGAATCGCAGCCACAACCAACTGGGGTTCAGCTCTACTCTGAGATTGAGAGGTTTTTGTTTCTGTTTTGGGCTGATTAGTTTCGTGTTGAAGTCTTGTTTGATTGTGGGTCCATAGCGTTGTGTTTTCTAATTCAATCCTTGTCGTGTTGCTTTGTTTCAGGTTGCTTACTGAGACTGTGAGGCAATCACAGGGTGGTTGGAATGATTCCAGTGACTGGAGTCAAGTAGAGGTAGCATTTCACTTTCATTCAGCTTGTATGGATCTTCACATGGAACTTTTGTTTGTTCCTTCTAGTAAAGGATAGTGTCATTGTGTATTTCAGGGGGCATGGGTTCTGAAACCGAAAACCTTGAAACCGACGGCAGTTGTACATTTTATCGGTGGTATATTTGTTGGAGCTGCCCCTCAGCTCACCTACCGGTTCTTTCTTGAGCGTCTGGCCGAGAAGTGAGATTTAGTGCTTGTAGATGCGCTGACTGTTAATATATAGATTGATTTGTTAATGACTTGTGTGATCTTATACTCTTGTGTTTGTCAGTGATTTACATCCCCAGTTGCATTACGTAAACTGATTTTTCATTTTTTTTTTAGTTCAGAGAGTAGTGGTGGTCATTGTGGACTGATTTTTCATTTTTTTTAGTTCAGAGAGTAGTGGTGGTCATTGTGGGGATTAGAAAGTTCAATGTGGCTATGCCGCTGTCTAATATACTCCTGTTTTAATTGATGCTCGTCAATCTGCTATTGCTAAGCTGAATTTTTTGCTTCTTAGAAGAGTACAGATATATGAAATGCGTTTCTTTTTTGTTTGCTGTAGGGGAATTTTGGTGATTGCAACACCATATCCTAGTGGGTTTGATCACTTCTTCATTGCAGATCAAGTTCAATTCAAATTTGATCGATGTTATAGGTTTTTTAAAGACACAGTGAGTTGTTATGTTAATAAGATCTTCATCTCTACCAGCTTTATTTTCTTCCGGAGGTGAACAATACCTAAGATGCTTGATTGTGCAGATTGAAGATCTGCCTATCTTTGGCCTTGGGCATTCTTTGGGATCTGTCATCCACCTCTTGATTGGTACAGCCATTTTTTTTTTCTCCTGACAAATTACTTTTGAGGTTGCATGTGATTGGTAATTTAGAAGTTCCTTACATTGCACAAATGGTTGGCCAGGTTCAAGATATGCTGTTCAAAGAAACGGGAATGTATTGATGGCATTCAACAATAGGGTATTTACCTTCTGAAATCATTAGCGGACATGTCAGAACTCCTCAACAAGAACCTAACTAACAGAAAGGACACAGAGACAAACAGATCACAACAAGACATATGTTTTGTAAAACTATTTCTATAACACAGTTTTAATCCACAAATATTGTTCTTCTGCAATTTAACAGGAGGCGAGCTATGCTGTTCCTCTGTTCTCACCTGTTCTTGTTCCAGTCGCCCAACGCCTTGGACCAATTTTATCACAGATTGCATCATCACCAACATTTCGCCTTGGGGTAAGATGATTATTTATTAATAGGTATATACACAAGGTTTTGAAGTATACTACGTAAAGATTGATTTCATCTTATCCTCTCATGAAGTGATTGCATGTATTCGTTGTTAGTAAACATGAAGCTCCAACATATGAATCTGTTCATATAATATGTATTCCAAGACCCCTACATATATGTCAAACTTTTTCAAAATGAGTTTAAAGATAGTGATAGATGAGTCAAACACTCAATATAAATAAGATATATCACTATACTTGTAATCCAATCCACCAATTGCACTACAGAAGCATATACTGTGAATCTGTAAGTCGTTTATTTCTGTTCTGGCCCCTGAATTTAAATACTTTACTAAAGCATCCCTTCCATAGAGGTGGACACTGGTCTGTGTTTTCATATTTGTCTTTTTCTTCTCTATTGATAGTAATTGTTGAGTCACATTGAAGACTCCTAAACAAGTGTCTCATGAATTCTCATGGAAATGCCTGCAGGCTGAAATGACTATGCGGAATTTTGAAAACCTTAGCCCTCCGATCATGAAGCAAGTTCTGCCTTTAGTGGAGCAGCTTCCACCCTTGTATATGGAGCTAGTCAATGGAAGAGAAGATTTTGTCCCAAAACCTGAAGAGACTCGCCGACTTGTAAGCAAACTTTTATCTGTTAGCAGTATAAACATTCATGGATAGCTTCTCTTTATGATATTGTACAGTGATTAACCAATTGGTGACGTTTAACCACTTGCTTAGATTTTATGATTGTATTTAATTAGCCATTTTATTTACTTGTTTGCATTTATGATCCATACCTAAAGCTATTCTGCTTCTGTAAGAATTTGAATATAGCTTGTTAGAAAATACATATTCTCTCTGAAAGCCGAAAAGTTAGCCTGTTTACCAAAGTCTGTAAATGAGGTTTTACTCCATCAGGAAATGTTCATGGTAATCAAAAGAGAGGCCATTTACGCACAACTTAACAGATTTTATGCCACCAATGAGGGAAATGACCATTAGGAGATGCTAGTAAGGCTACATCATGGTGACCTTTGTTATGAGTTGAATACATGTTACTATAACTGCTTAATGTGAAGAATTTTTCCGTTGATTGATGACAACGTGCATAGGATGATCATGCAGCAACCTTCTGGGAGAGATACGGTTTTTAACTCCAGGCAGTTGGTTACAGATATGTCTTTTTTTTTTTTTTCCATTCATGTGGAAGAGAGCAACAGTGTCTTAATTTTTTTGTGCTTATGTATGGTCTATCTGCTGACATTGCTGTTTTAGTCTAGTAGCTAACTGGTATTTGACATTTAAATCACATAAGTGGCTGTTCGTTCACCATTCTTGTACTTTTTGACTTTAATTTACAAAGCTGTTTTCCTTCTTTTTTTTTTGGTGTGTGGAAAACAGTGACTTTTTCAACTGCAACTTCTTTAGGTTTCTCACTTATAATATCCACCTATTGATGCTTTCTCCAGATAAAATCATACTACGGTATTTCCAGGAATCTTCTAGTGAGGTTCAAGGATGATACAATTGACGAGACTTCAATATTAGCACAGGTGCTGAGTTCAGATTCAGCCATCAGTTCTATGCTAGACATGTCAACTCGCCTATTGCCTGGAGATCATGCGCTTCCTTTGCAACAGGTGATCCTTGTACTAACTGTTTGGTTGAAATAGATATCTATGACTTAAAACTATTCACAGTTCAAATACATGTTTGTACTGTGTGATTGCAACTTTGCAAGTTCCAGACTTCCAGTTGGATCCATAAGAGTCAGTAGATGACATTTATATCTTGCAGGCTATACCAGATGTGCCTCCAGCAATGGCAGATGCAGTAAATCGCGGGAGTGAGATGTTGGCCAATCTTACTGTAGGAACGCCATGGGAGTCTGTTGCTAAAGAAGTAGGCAACTCATTAGGTGTAGATTCAACGAAGATCCTTCGTGCAGAAGTGGCCAAAGACCTAGACCTTCTTGTGGATGTTGTTGCATCTTGGATGGCTTCCAATACAGGTCCAAGGCTTCTGAAGCCATGATAAAGCCAAAAAGAATACCATAAAAACGATAGAAAGTACTCCCTTATACAAGGTTTACAGGAATATGGTATTTTTCGTGACTAAAAGAATCGCTTTTACTTTGTCTCTCAGCTGTACTTTTCGCTTTGATGTCGTTTCAGGGATGTACAAATCAAACGTGTTTATACACATTTGTTGTAGCGTAAATGTATATACTAGTTCACTATTCCTTTTGATACATGAATAAGATCGTACTCTCTTCAGTGTAATGTAATATCTGTTTTTCATAGCACAAGGCATGAGCATGCTGTCTTTGCATTTGTATGAAAACTCTAAATCAACTTGTTTCATGATTTACAGTACATAAAACGCAACCTCAAATAGTCCATTGCAAGGCCCCGTGCAAAGCACGTGCAAAAACTCTCTTCTAGTAGACAAGTCCGCAAAACGAAGATATTGAAAAGTCTTTGCAAAACCAAACCAGACCAAGCAAAACCCCCTTTGCTTCTTCTCCCGGAGATTGAGATCGAGGGTTGACCGTCTCATGTTTTGCCGTATCACTTGCTCTCAAGTCAAGCGTAATTTTCTATTACCTCTCTTTCTCTGTCAATTCCGTCTCTTACTTAACTTGGCTTTCTCTTGTTTTCAAACCTAAGAGGGTTGGTTGTGTTGGGGAGTTTTCCCAATTGGGTTTCGTGTTTTGTGTTTCGAATCTTGGTTGGGTTGTTCTCTGCTGCCTGATTTGGGTTTTAGGTCTTTTCTGTTTTGAGGGTTAGAGCTACAGGGAAGGAAGAAAGTCAGATTTGTTGTTTGGTGGTTGTTGAAGCTTTAATTGTGTCTGGGATTTGTGTGTTGAACTGAGCTGAGAAGAGGGTAGCTCTTGTGCTTGGTTTTTGAGCTTGGTTTTGTGCTCCTTGAAGGTTTGCTTGGTGAAGTTGTCTAGTTTTGGGCTTCAAGTTTGAATCTTTCAAGTTGTGTGCTATTGTTGTTGAAGCTGCTTAGGAGTGGTTTGACTTTGTGGAGGCATTCACAGAAGGGAGATTGGTTGGCCGTGTAAGTTTGTTTGTGACTTTGTGGAGGCATTTACAGAAGGTAGATTGGTTGGCGTGTAAGTTTGTTTGTGTTGTTGTACAAGATGGATAATTCCACAAATAGGCATACTGATCATTTGGGGGTGAATAAGATGGGGAAAAATATAAGGAAGAGTCCTTTGCATCAACCCAATTTCGGTAATGGTACTGCTGGCGCTGCTAATGCTGTGAATGCTGCTGCTAGGCAGCAGCCTCAGCCTCAGGTGTACAACATAAGCAAGAATGACTTTAGGAACATTGTTCAGCAGCTTACTGGTTCCCCATCACAAGATCCTTTGCCAAGGCCTCCGCAGGGTCCGCCCAAACCCCAAAGTATGCGGCTGCAGAAGATTCGGCCTCCTCCATTGACACCTATCAACAGACCTGTAGTCCCATCTCCTGCCCCTGTACAGGCAGCCCCACCACCAGTTCCTTACAACAATGGCTTTGTTAGGCCTCCCCATTTCGGACAACCATCTCCAACACTGATGCCACCATTTCCTCCTGGAGAAATGTGGCCAAATACCGCTGAGTCTCCAATCTCAGCATATATGCGGTACCTTCAAACTTCAATGCTAGATCCAACTCCAAGGGGAAACCAGCCTCAGCATCAACCACAAGGTCCAGGTCAAATTCAAGGGCAGCCACCATCAACTGGTCTACTTCCCCACCCATCCATGCCTGCGCAGCCGCCTCCAAGAATGAATGGCCCTATACCACCTGCTCCTAATCTCCCATCCCCGCAAATGAATGGTCCTCCACTTTTACCCTCTCCTACTTCCCAGTTCCTATTGCCATCCCCTACCAGTTACAACTACATGTTATCTCCACGGTCACCTTATCCATTGCTTTCACCTGGGACACAGTTTCCTCCACTGACCCCCAATTTTCAGTTTTCACAATCAGGGATTTTAGGTCCAGGGCCTCAAGGCCCACCTTCTCCAGGATTTTTGTATCCTTTATCTCCTTCCGGATTCTTTCCCATTTCAAGTCCGCGATGGAGGGGTCAATAGCAGTCTCAACAATGTTTTGCATTTTGCTTCCATGCTTGTTGCTGAGCTCGTTTTTTTATGTAGATTCATCTACTTCTTGTAAGAGCTTCTGTTGTGAAAAGTGTAGTGTATGCTGGTAGTGTAAGAGGTCCTTTCGGCCGCTTCTAGTGTTTATTTGTTTTTACTTTGTTCATCCTTTGACACTCATTCTGCAGCTTTATCCTAAATCCTGTAACAGCTGCTTTTTTTTATTTTTAAATTTTTCAACAAGTTCAATTTAGGAATATAGTGAAGATCATCAACAAGGCAATTGGAAGACTGGACAGGAGCAAAAGTGTAACATGAAAGTCAGAAACCCAGAGCTGTAACATGAAAGGAGGTAGGACACTTAAACTACATATGTAGACTCTTTAGAAAGAGTTCTTGTAATAGTAACTACTGTTTTGCTTGTGCTTGGAGTTTCTCTACTTGGAGTTTCTCTATTACTTGTTCTGAATTAATACATGGTTATTTTAGTTTGTTTCCTCAATAGCCTTGTCATGTAGGTATTGTGTTTGTAAATTGCAAGTGCACAGCAGCTTAATCTCTCAAACACCTAAAAAGATAAAAAAGAGAAGTCATCGGCAACTCAGATTTCATGTTCATAGTTCTTCATGTTCAATTCTGCGTCAGCTCCCTACTTGTTTGTGTTTGGCAGTCTTGTGAATACATATTTTTGGACGTCACTTAAAAGCTTCCATTAAGATTATAATATCAAAAGTCTGCACAAAACAAAACAAAAAAGCACTGATACAATTTGAAGTAAATCTTTACCCGGTGAATACAATTGAAGATTTTTGATTATTTTCTCAACTACAGAAAGAAAGAAAAAACAAACATGATCCTCTAATCAGAAAGAGCAGTAGCAGCAATTATGGGAGACCAACTCATCCCATTGCAACTTGTTCCAACTTCCAACTACTAAGACTTCCACTATTTGCATTCTGCAGTATGATTAGGAATAAAGCATGTAGATTAGAAATAAAGCAACTATTATATTGCAGTAGATTAGAAATAAAGCATCAATCGAAACTTCACAGGAACTGAGAACAATGGAGTTGAGTTCCATACAATATAAACAGACAAGGTCAAAGGTGCAAATAGGATTTAACATAACCGTAACCAAAGTTACAAACACAATGACCAGAAATAAACTTTTGCTATAAACCAGTTCTACATGGCTATAAATTAAGGAACCATACCTGTCTAAATCAACTTCTTTCATGAGGTATACAAATCTACAAGTGATTTACAGTACATAAAACGCAATATATAGTCGTTCAAGTCCATTGCCAGAATGTTTGGAATCAATGTATATAACTACTGCCTTGATATGGATATTTATAACTTCAGACCGACCAACATAAGAACTTGAATCTCACTAAAACAGTACCGAATTATAAGTATTCCAGAACATTTTTTTTCCACAGTTTAGCTATAGGTCATCTAATTCCTCCTCAGACTCCAAGTTGTATAACTATCAGTGTGGTGATCCCTTAAACCCTTAAGAGATAATTCGCATTAAACTTGGAGCAGTAATAAGCCTAAGTAGCTAGCCTACCAGAAGGCCTTGGAGTATTACAACCATCTATATGTACAACATTGGTTGAGCCAAGAAGAGCGCAGCAATATAAATACTGAGAACAAACAGCATGTTTGTGCTCAAATTTTTTGGAAATCTTTCTCAGGCATGATGTCCAAGAAAAATAACCAAAGTAACTAATACAATGACCGGAAAGAAACTTGTATAAACAAAACACAAATTGAACCATATTCTTTACTCAATAACAGTGGCTCATGCATTTTGAACTCGATCCCTTCATAGACTACTCAAAACATGAAAAACATATTACACAACATCCAAAACAGTATTCCAAGAAACTCAAATTCATAAAATAAATCAATATACAATCCATATCTGCAGAAAGACTTGCACAAATACACAAGTCTTTCCTTTAAGTCTAAACCCAATCAACTTGAGGAATAAATATAAATCCAACCAAAGGTCCTGCTGCTGCAACTTTCAGAAGATCTTCACACTTGGGTACAATATTTACAGTTCTTGTAATCAATAGAGCCTATCTGCCAGCAAATAGCTTATTAGAATTCATATCTGTTATAAAAGAAAAGGAAATTATAATAGACTAGTATCTCATGCACCTACAAACAATAATGACAGACTTATGATGAGCAGGCATTTTGTAAGTTAGAGTATCCTTTGTATATTATTCCTTAGCATCACTTCTTGTGACAAGTATATGATCACAGATGACAGTTTATATGACTATGGCACATAGTATAGCAGCCAGAAGGAGTTGTTCTTCATTTAAAATTCCTTACAGACACAGCCTGTTAACTTATTAAAAAGATTAAAATTAACTATATTAAGAACAATCAGCCTTTATGGAAAATCTAGGTAAAGGCACACTACACAGAGATTTATTTACTAGATGGAAACAGAGAGTTCATCCCTTTAAACAAATTACCTTCAAACTGGGGACAAAGTATGGCACTCCAAGCTTGATTCCATTAATAAAAGTCATGCCTTCCCTTCAATTCTAGAATATGTAACTGCAACGCACGCATCAACGAAATCCTCATCAATAAAATCTGTGGAGAAGATCTGCAACCTATCTGCACATCCTCTAGAGAAGCACTGAGTTATAAACAGCCTTGCATATCCATGAATCCGCCCTGTCACAGGCTTGACACACAAGATAGGGTTATCAGCCTGGGGTGTCACAGTGTTCTCCACCCTGTAAAAGTATTTCCTTGATGTCACCGGTGGCTGCTCACTCAAATGTTTCATATTGCTCTCGAATTTTGTGGATGGCAAATCCGTATCAATCCAATTATCCTTCAAATGCCCGGAGTTCCATAATGGACTCCCTGCCTTGGCCTGAGGAGACTTCCTTGGCTTCCACACACATATGATCCTTTTCGGCAGCAGTTCTGAAATGGTCTTGTGAAACACATTGTCATCCTGGTGGATCAAAAGCTCTCCAAACTGCTCCACCAGATACTTGTCAAACTCAGCAGGGTCTTCATGTCCAAACTCAGTTCGAATTTCAAGGATGATGATCTCCTTCTCCGTTTCGGATAAAAACTTCTTGACGTCATTGATCACAACATCAACGTTGTAAGCTTTGAGAATTCCATGACAGACTCGGCGATCCTCCTGAACTCGAATGTCAAGAACTCTGGTGCCTTTGACTAGCTGTTTGTAGATGGAGAGGTTCTGGCACTGAGCAAAAGGCCTAGTGATGCAAGGGACTCCAATCCTGTTAGTTGCAGAGTCATGAGTTCCGGGCCAGACAATCTGGTTTATGTGAACCTTGTCAGGGTTGATCCCAGCCATCCAGTTTTTCCTGTCTGCAGGCTTGTATGAACATTCTGGAAAGTCCACGCCACATTTTTCATGCAGACCACACAGAGTTTTCTTCTCAGTCGAAATCGCCTTGCGCCTTTCGACCTGTTTGGAGACGTGTGTGCCCATTCTCCTTTGATTTCTGGCTTTGAATGGAGGAGCAGGTAGTAGAGCAGAAAAGGTTGCAACTTAAAAGTTAACTGATTACTGTTTTTTTTTTTTCTTTTCTTTTTTTTTTTTTTTAAAAGGGATTTGGAACCCTCTGAGAGGCTCAGCCCCACGTCCGTTATTATTTATAAAATTGTGTTGACGCGAGGAGGACATAAAACCTCCACCTTAATATTTCTATAATATTTCTGCCTTAATATTTCTATAATTATCATGATCACCTAGAACAGGATGAGATGTATTATCTTTTCTTGGTGGGTCGGAATTTGATTCAATTATTGGTCGAGAGTCATAATCAATGTATAGCTGTCTAGTGCGGATATATGACCTGTTTGTTCTCATATCATCTCAATAATGTCTCTGTTTAGTGATGGTGAACTAGAACTCTATCTGCCACGTCGCAAAACAAAAGGATTATGTTTGTCCCTGCATCCGTTATCCCCATTTGGCCTGGCTAAGCCTATCAAGTCGTCAAGTTTGCATGCCCTTATCATATCAAGAGGACAAGTGCTTGGAGTCTGTATATGATTTGCAGTCTGTTAAATTCTACAGTGGCGGAGGCAGGAAAGCATATAAATGGGGGCACAAATTTTTTTGATACTGATTTTACAATAGCATTATTATGATATCACCAAATACAAGTATACCATAACAGGTTCTTCAGTGGCCGAGAAATCGACCCTCCCCTGAACATAATCTAGGTACCAAGTCCGTTTGACAGATCTCCAGATACCTAGTCCGATGGTTGTCACAACATAAAAGTTCTACATTGTTGATATAACTTGATATCTTAAATCGTTTCCTCACCGTCTAACCTTGACGGATCAATATGTTACTGAATGAACTGCACTCATGAATGAAGATATTCGCAATGGGTCTTTCTGGATGCCGTCTTGGCCACAAATGCCACTACTAACATCAATTCCTTGGGGTTTGAGAGTAGAAAGAGCCTCAGAAGCATTCTCTGGTTTTATTCCTCCCGCCAAAAGCCATCCGTGCTTGCTTCTAATACTTGGTAGCTTAAACCGAGTCCAATTGAATCCCTTGCCACTGCATCAGGCAATTCAATGGTGGAATAAATCAAAAGAAGATCATATTAAGTAAACCATGAAAAGATGAAGTTTATTTTTGTGACTAGATTAAGTAGAAAAGGTTTCATTACCTGCCACCCTTTGCACTATCCACAAGAACCCAATCAACTAGAGAACACTCTTCGGCAGAAATTTGGTTCAAGAGAGTTCCATCTTCATTAGCATGAAGGACATATATTATACGGTTCTCTTGGACTAATGCTGGAAAAGCAGCACGAGAACCATCTCCAAGAAGCTGCAGAACCTCAAAACATTACCTTCCAAAGTATTTTTTTTTTTTTTTTTTACCAACTATGTGCAAGTTAATCAAATTCTTGGCCAAAAGATGTATACCTGAACAAACTCAAGGTCTGCTGCATCAGAGGCTCTTAGTATTGTGTCCACATCGTCATCCACAAACACCCCAACAGGCTGTGCCCCATACTCCCTTGCAGCTCTCGAAATCTCTTTTGCAACTGAAAGTGAAACGGACCGTTTAGAGTTTGACCAAATGATCATCCCAATAAAATCGGCACCAGCTTCTGCAGCCATCGCCGCATCTCTTGCAGAAGTAATGCCACACATCTTAACCAAAGGCCGATTCTTTCTGACTTCCTCAAGCTTATACGAGACATCATCTTCCTCTTTGACAACTTTGCAAGCAATTCTATTCTTTCTAGAAAACTCGACACTTGACAAGTACAATGAGCCCGGCTTCAAGCCTAAAAAACACATAACACGACTGACAATGTTGCAAACTTGTACTAATGATTTTATATAAGTTTCGACAACGATGCCATTAGTAGAGATACCAAGAATTTGTCTTCTGCCGCTGATTTTGACAACTCCAGGCTGAAAGTGGCTTCCAGTAGCGAATCCTGACAACAAAGCGAACAATAATCAAACCCAACAATCCCATTTTCAAGAGCTTTGCATATGTCAAGTGCGTTACAAATAACACATGAAATTAGAGAAGTGAAATGAAACAGCCATTTGATGCAAACACTGGGTTTCATGGCTACCAAACTCATTCACAATGTGTCTTAGAAGCAAAGAATAAAAGGTAACAATCAAATTACAAAAGCGTCTCTTTGGAGCATTTCATCGAACAGTTGGAGTGCACCTGAGAGCTGAGCGCGTAATTTGGAGAGAGAGAGAGAGGGACAAACCTGCAAGCATGGTTCCTGTTCAATTTGGACAAACTAATGATTGGTTCCTGTTCAATTTGGACAAACTAATGATTGGTTCGCTGTGTTTTTAACTTGGAGTGCATAGGATGATTGTGCAGCAACCTTAACTTCAGTTGGCTTTTACTCTGTTTCACTTGCACTTTTGGCTTTGATGTCACTTTTGACCTTCATTCGTTTGGTCTTGCTTTTTGTTATTTGGGTTGGAATATTGTTTCTTGTTCTTTCTTTCCTACATATAGGAACACGAGTTAAGTGTTGATTGGTATAGGAATCCTTGTGAATGTGAAGTTTGTATTTATTGGGAAAGAAAATAAAAAACAGAGAAAAGGTTTGTACAATACAAATCAACATGTTTTATAGTGTAAATGTACATACTAGTTCACTGTTCCCTTTGATACATAAATAAGATCATATTCTCTCAATGTAGTATCTATATTTCATAGCACAAGGCATGAACATTCTGTCTTTGCATGTATATGATCATTAGGTTCAATTATTTGTTTGCCACAATCCGAACCATATAAATATGAGACCATACGACAACTGCTTTGTCAGATATATACATCAACGGGCAGAACTGCAGAAGAAAGCACAATCTAACCCACTTAATGAACTAACAAAAAAGTTGACACATAGGGAAGGTCAAGGTCCAGCCTCCTGCTATCTGGCATCTCTAATCCTCATGATACAGATACAGACCGAGGCCAAACCGGGCACATGCCCTGCAGAAAGCTATTTCCTCTGCTGCAGCAACTGGATCAACATTGTTGCCATCACGCGGTGATACTGTCCCGGTTGACTCACGGTGTGCCTGTATTGTTAGATGAACATATAAGAGATTAGAACCTGAGTTAACAGGATACACAATATGAGCTTGTGCATCTAAAGAATATGAAAAGATTCCATTGCTGAGGAATCACATTTAATATTGTCAGTACAGTAACTGATAATAGAGTATCAAAGATATAATTACACGTAGTTTCCACACTACCATTATTTGTATACAGGAGAGAAAGAGATGCTTCTACTTTAAGTATTTAGGTTCATTTGGTTTCTTTGTTTCTATAGTGTGTTGTCTGTTGTAAAAGGCCTGTGCCTCTCCAGCACATAATACTCAACTTTCTAAAACAAAAAATCAGTAGGCTAATGCAAACGTGCAAAACATATTCCATTCACTAAGTCACCATCTTAAAGACTTAAACAGACTCAATGAAATTCTAAAAAGCACTTCAGCTACCAAATAGTGCAAACAGATTCTCTTCATTAAATATAAGTTCACAACTTGTGTGAGAGCCTCCCTCAAATCAGTAGGCTACATGAACCAAAAATATTAGTTACACACTTAGCATCTTCCACAAGCCCAAGCACAACTTGATTCACATCCAGGAAGTTCACAACTTGTGTGAGTCCTCCCTCTCATTAGTTGCCTACATGAACTAAAAATCTCAGTTTCAACACGCTTAGCATCTTCCACAAGCCCAAGCTCAACTTGACTTCACTATCCAGGCCTCCCTCTAGTTAGTTGGCTACATGTACTAAAAATCTCATTTTCAACATGCTTAGCATCTTCCACAAGCCCAAGCTCTACTTGATTTCACTATCCTGGCATGCAGCAAATTAAACTTCATAGGTCTCTAACCTGCACTACCAGTCTACTACCAAATATCCTTCCCACTTGTATTGTATAAGAACTAATATATGCCAACCGGATGTTTCATAAAATTAAACATTCATAGTACTGAACAACCACCTGAAAACTGTTTCCATCTTGACAGAACAAATAGACATAGACACAGACGAGTACGCCATCCCTATTATTTAATAGTGACTAGCTTAAGCTCCAAAAGTTTTTTTGTACTTGAATCTTCTGGTTTTTTTTTTTCCAGATCAAGTCCCCATGACTTGACAGTGGTAACACAGCAACTTCTTTCAACCTAATGTTGGAGGCATAAACTAAAATCTCATGGAGAATGCAAATGACAATTTCTGTCGGAATCTGTTCGTTTTAACTTAATGACATCCTATATTACGGCTAAACTCTCAATGTAAAGACGCCAATCTGTTATACCAGATGCACAATTTTTTAACTGGCCAGCAAATTACAGTCTTGCCAGTGCTTCAATATCTAATTGTTCTATATGATTGTTGAGAACAGTAGCTAAGGTGGGTGACAAGGACCCTGACTTCAATATCTAATTGTTCTATATGACTGTTGAGAACAGTAGCTAAAGTGGGTGACATGGACCCTGACTATATAGTGTTTGGCAGAGAGAACTAACAAATGACAGAACATAAAATGAAATTGACTTTCCAGCTAGAATAGTAAATGTTTCTAAGGGAATGTACGCTAGAATATGATAGGAAAGAAGGATCTTACAGTTAGAGGTATGACTATTGTTGAATATTATTATTAGTTGAAACTCATGATTTTGCGATATAAAAATAACTACATAAAGGATAGTAGACCAGACCTCTCCATCAGATCCTCGTACAGTGACACGGTATACCACAGTCACACTTCCATTGTCAGAAAATATTACATCCCTGATTTCTCCACACCATCCTGCCAAGAAGAGTGTTAATAACTAATAAAATGTGGATGCTTACAATATCTAAGAGTGATGTAAATACATGGCATTGCTGAAAGAAAAGTAGAAAACATGATTGTTTGAAAACTGCCTGCTAACAAATCTGAATAGAGTGTTGGTCAATTCATATTGCCGGATCAGGGTTTCGCAAACTGAAAACCAGTTTTGAATGAGTGCAATAACTACATAATGACTCACTACCCGCCGCTAGAGGGGGCCAGGCATTAGGACATACATGTAATTGTAACTGGTTGGTGGTTGCAGACACTTAACATGTGTGTTGTGAAAGGAAAGCAAACAAGTGGATGCTAAGATGACACCCCAGTCCACAGACAGAGTACTCATCATGTCAAGATAACAACATACCAGAGTAACAGAACAAGTAAAAAACAAAAAGATACTAAGCCAAAAAAAAAAAACACAGCCTGCAACCAGCATTGTATTGTTGGAATGATCACAATTCAGGTATCTATAGCTTTGTTAAAATCAGACATCGACACCATTTATCTAACAAGCTCTAGCCTTTCGACAGCAATACAATCTTAGCCGAAAACTCTAACAATAAACTCATGATCAGTGCTTATGAATTGCAAATTGAAGTAAAGAAACACACCAGGAGCATAGAAACTCAGCATCCGGTTCGCATGGTACCTACAAAAACCCCCAAAATCCACACAAAATCAGCCCAAAATCGCAACTCAAAAGTCAAAAACCCGAAAGAAAAAAAAACCATAACTTTAAACATAGATAAAGAAAATCACCAAGGAATGAAGGTGGACTGATTCCCTGGAGGTATACTGATAATGTTATCAGGAATCCTCTTATTCAAATCCCTGAGAATCTCAGCCAGAGGGCGAGTGATACACGACGAGTTGGAATAAGAGAAGGACTTGTCTAAGGGCACCACGTAATTCGAGTTGGGCACCCCTCCTCCCTTCTTCCCACCATCGCTGCTGCTCTTACACACCCACAACCCACCTCGATTTCTCCCCCAGATTGCGGCTCCGGCGACTTTCCCTACCTCGATCCTCGGCGAGTTGACGCAAAGAAGCGGTTTTGGGAGCAGGGCATTGGTGGTGTGGAGAGCCATTGTGGGTTAAAAGGTTTGACCTTTGGTGGGTTTTCCGATCAAAAACTCAGGTGGGTTTTGATTGGAGGGTTTGGTTTGACGAAAATGGGAGAGGCGTGTGGGCAAAGGTGAGAGCTTTTTTGAGGTTTTGGGTTTGGTTAAAGGGGTAAGTTTTAGTATTAGTACTAGTTGTACTGTGTGACCGGAGATGTGATCAGAGTGTGTGACAGTGACCCGGAAATGGATGTGAATGTGATCACCTACTTCTTATTTCTTATTGTTATTAATCGTTTTTGGTGTCAACTTCAGGGAACGAGTCCTACCTACCCGCCATGTCCTTTGCGCACCAACCACGGTTAACTGGTGCACACCATTTCTCACCCTAGAATTGTGTTTATTTCCAAACTGTTCAAAAATTGAAGAGGACGACAGTATTCATTGCAAGAGTTACTGATAGATAGGTGGCATTTAGTATTCTATGTACTATGTACCAATATAGATGTGACGGTTGTTGTGTATTCTCTGCCATTATCGGATGTCAGTGTCCGGTATTGTTTAGTAATGCTATTATCTCTCCCCCTTAATAACGTAGAAGATGGTGGAATCTGAATGACTTGTTCAAATGTATTTTTTTTATTCATGGATGACTAGTTGTATATTCTCAACCATTCAACTATTAATATAGTGATGAGTGACATAAGTTTCACATTTGCAAGTGAAAAGATCAAATTAGAGTTCACATTGTGATTGGTGGATGCGCCGAAAACAAGATCGAGAGTTTAATCCGCTCTTAGAAATCTCAAAAATGAAGCATATGAAGCCTTGTTCTTGCAAATTCCATGGTGGACAGTTTGCGCAGCAGATTGCAGTTCCTTCGCAAAGAACAGAATCGAGTATATTACCTAGCCTAGTAACAGTTGGAACAAGAATATAAACGTGGTTGTTGACCTAAATCTCCAACTAAATGCACATGTATCAGTCACTGACGCCACCTACTTCATATTAGGTACGAAATTGATACCTAGAAAGTATCTGACCCCGAAGCCAATCACTCAGCAAACTCATAAACCAAGGCTGAGCTGATTTAGACATTTACGGTATTACGCGCCCGAGTAGTTGGCGTGTGAGAAATGTTTCATGGATCAAACTACGACTACAAGCAAAGCGTAACCTAGTCCACAACTCCCACTAGGAACATAACAAATGGTTTGCCATGTACAGATACATGGACAAGAGCATCACATAATTACAAGAGCACCAGATGCGTCAAAGTCGAGCAATACCAGATCTGTGTAAATGTGTAATGCAAAGTATTCTCATTTTTTGCTGACTAACACATTTGATATTTCCACACCTTCATCAATGACATATCAACCAAGTAATCTAACTATCTATGACAATAACTAAACCACGCTAACTATCGCAGTCCAGCTTTGTGTGTCGATGAGTAATGGCTGTGATTAAGCAGTAGTGAATCTTTGCACTTGTGTACTAAGGTGCCCTTCATCGAGTGGATTGCATTCACATCATGCAGTCATCCGTGTTACCTGTCATTTGCAAATGATATTAAAAAAAATTTCAGGATGCTAGCAAAATCAGAATTAGCGAATAGATTACACTCCGAAACCCGTAAGTCCAGTTAATACCTTTTCTAGCTTTCTTTGGAAAATCAGCTGCACTTCATTGCGGAGGCTCTCTACATCCATTGCATAATCTTTGTGGTATTCCTCTACCATTAGGTCCTGCAGCTGCTGCCTCATTCTCTCCAATGCAACATCCAAACCACAGAAGTCCTTAAACACCAGAGCTTCAGTTGTCTTGAGTCGCAGTAGATTCTTAATGGCAATGAGGGCCTGCATACCATTGCAAACAAAAATGAAGTGAAATGAGATCTACTTCCAAACCAATACAATAAGCACACCCACCAAATAATACTTGAGGCATCTCTTAAACCATAAGCATATTCTAGCCATCAAGTAGTGCTAAAGATTCACCTTTTCCTGTAGGTGAAGGTCAACAGCTGATGTTAGATCAATCACAGACTTCAAAAAAATGCGATTACTGAAAAAGGGCAGCTCATCCTTCTCTGTATTTCCTAACTGAAACTCTGCAAGATCTCCCAGAAGAACCACCGCTCTTATCCGCAGTCTGTTACCAATGCTCGAATCACTCACAATGTCCTAAAAACAATTTCCAGTTCAGTCACACTAAAAACAGCAACATCAACTTCAAATACATTTCTTTACTCATTTTAATCTGTTACCTGAAGCAGCTTTTCCCCAGCTTCCTCATAGAACATTTCCTGACCGGCCATATTGTTCCTTAGCAAGGCCGAAACAGCATAAATTGCCTTAATGGCCTCTTCCACAGAGTTCGATTTTACCATCTCCATTAGCTTAGACAGTGCCCCAAGTTCCAAAACCTAAGACGATTCCAATTCAGTCAATCATTAGCATTCGCAAGCATCTAACTTAACATACTCCAAATGTAAAAACTTCCATACCTGCTTCTGAACAAGTGGATTGTTCTGACTAGCCTTCCCAATAATCCATGCAGCCATTTTCCTCGTCTCGGAATCAGAATGATCAAGCTCTCCAATCACCACAGCTAATCCTCCAAGCTTGTTCAAATCTAACACAACCACAAAATTAACAATGTCACTAACTCAAATCCCTACACAAATCTCAAACACCTAAACCCTAAAATTCCAATCACAAATCAAAACCTCGCAAACCAAACCTCACCGTTGGCATTGTCAATCGGCTCCACAAGCTCCAGCAGCTCCTCCAGAGCCCGGTGCCGATCTTCGAGCGACAACGACGAGTTCTTCAGGTCGAGTATGGCCACCTTCATCAGCTGAGCATCCGACGGCGTCTTGAGCTCCTCCATGAGCTGCTTAATCTCCAGCCGCTTCTTGTTCAGGTCGGAAGGGCTCAATCCCTGCACCTCTTTCGCCGCCTCTTTCAATTGATCGGGATCGGAGTGACCTAAGGCCCACTGCAACATCGAATCGAGCGAAGAGAAGCCTCCGTCGGCGTCGAAGTCGGCGTCCACGGCGGAATCGTCAACCCTAGGCTGGAGCTGAGCCTGAGCCTCCTCCTCCGCCGTTGACCAGTATAGACCTCCCGACTTGTTGTTAGTACGGTCCGCCGTAACGGCCGTAAGCATAATCGCCGTCGCCGTTAACGCTATGAGCATCCATGAACTCCGAAGCTCCATCTTCGTCTTCTTCAGTGGACTGTGGAAGGAAGACCTTGCTTCTCTTTCCCCTTATAATCTGAAAAGAAATAATACGTCACCTCCTGGACTGTGCACCGCAGATCAAATATTCGACGGCGGATATGAGCTTGACCGCGTGGCAATATTTTCTTTCAGTTTTATGGCTGAAACGACACGTCAACAAAGTTGGATTTCGGATAATACCCAAAGAAAAAATAGAAAATGATATTCCACTGCCCTAAATAGTTGCAAAAAATAAAAAACTCACATTTCAAAATATTTAAACAAATAAGGACATAGACCCAAAGTCAATAATACCAGATGTTGACTGCAATTTTCATCATGAAATGACCAAAATGTCCAGTTTATAAACAGAATTATATGCTTCACTCTCCCAAAACCCTTGATCTGACCCCTCTCTCTCTCCCCTCAATATTCACCGCTCAAATTGGGGGGAAGCTTTTTCCTTTTTAAACAACTCCATCACTTCAGTTCAGAGAGTTTCACCCCAAAAATCCCAAATTAATTTCCTCTTCTTCTCTCTAGGTTTCCTCCCACTCCGACGCCTCCTTCTCACTCCGCCACCGCCGTCGATCTGCATCACTCGCTCGCGACGTCGCCGGAATCTTACGAAGGTACACACCCTTCTCAATCCCAGCCTCCGCCTCTGAATTTCCTTCCGCCATGAACGACCTGGAAATTGCTGCAATTGAATCGAAATCTGAGGCAAGATTTGAATACTTCCTCAATAAATCATATTGAATATCCTGATTAGATTACCCATCAAGATCAAATCTTTGATCGAATGCACATCGGTAATCTTTGATTCAAAACCCTATCTTTATTGATTCGCATCATAGCCATAGAATCAGTTGTGATAAGCATAGTGGAACTCATCTCCTACTAGTCCACAGTGTTTGTAGTAAAAGATTTTGCAGATTATTCGATAGAGATTTCGTTAGAGGTGAAAGGGAAGACCTTTACTCTCTGTATTATGATAACTGTGGTTTTGATGAGTACTGCAAGATTGAATTGCCTAGTGATCTTGAGGGAATTATGTTTAATTCGTGTTACTGTGTGCTGCTACTGTGTGTTGTTGTTGTGTGCTGCTACTACGTGTTGTTGATTCATGCTGCTATTATGTACAACTAATTTGTGTTGTTGTTGTGTGTTGTTACTGTGTGTTGTTGATTCATGCTGCTATTGTGTGCTGCTACTACGTGTTGTTGTTGTGTGTTGCTATTGTGTGTTATTGTTATGTGCTGCTACTACTAGTTGCTGCTATGTGTTGCTGCTGCTGCTGGTACTACTACTTGTTGTTGTTATGTGCTGCTGCTGCTGCTGCTACTACTTGTTGCTACTATGTGCTGCTACTGCGTGTTGTTGATTCATGTTGTTTCTATGTGCTGCTACTGTGTGGTGTTGTTGTGTCGAGTTGTTGTGTGCTGCTACTGCGTGCTTTTCGTGCTGCTTCTACGTGTTATTGATTCATGTTGCTACTGTGTACAACTACTTTGTGTTGTTGATTCATGTTGCTACTATGTGTTGCTACTACGTGTTGTTGTTACTACTTCTACTGGAATGTTAACCCATGCTACTACTTTTATTGAAATTAACTGCTACTACACTAAATTGTTAAAAATGTGCTACTATATTTCATTTATTGAAATTTTCAAAAGGAGAGACTTTTCTCTTCTAAAAGTATATTTAATTAGTGTAGGGTTAGTTTGATAAATTAAATCACGACACATGACATGTAGATAAAAGATTGTCCTTAATTGTTAAAAACGGCCCTTATTTGTTTAACAACAACACAAGTGGGTTTATTTGGAGGATGTATATATGATTTGCTAAAGAAAAAACGTTTTCGATACTAATTTTGTTGCTAATCCAATTGCTGTCAAGACAACATATTAATTTATATTGTTTTAATGACATCAGCTTCTTCTAACAGAGTAACATGTAATTTTTTAAAAAAAACTGATTTTTAATTTACCAAATACTATTAAATCTGAAAGTCTATATAAAAACTAATTTTTTTAAAAAAATAAGACTATACCAAAATAGACGTCAGGACCTTAGAGCTTTATGCTTCTTCAACTCTAGTTTGGTTTCGTTGTATTATCTTTTGTGTGTCTTATGTCTTTCATTTAAATCAGCTAAGAAGGAGAGTTAATAGAATTTTTGTTTTGAAGTTCTGAATGTTGTTGTAATTTGAAAATATATGTGGATCGGTAAAATTGGTTGAGTGACATACAATGCATATAATAGAAGCGTTCGAGTTGTAACTCCCACAAGTTTGTAGACAGCTAGTTTGAAGGGCTTTCAGATTCGTGCACTTACAATACAGAAATTAGACCGACTTTGTCAAGATGCTCTTGTGGACAAACTAAAGTATCGACTGTGGGCGGTTGTGTTACTAACTATTAAATTAAACAAGAGTGACTTACTAGTTACTACCAAAGATTAAAATATCGGTATCGGTGGATATATCGGTTCTTTGAAAAATGGAGATTTCGAATATATCGGGGAAACTCGGGAAAAAATATCGGTATTTTGGGAAGAATTTTTTTTTTCTGAAATATTTAATTTATTAGATTTATATACAAATATTACAAACATCAACTTCATCTACATCTAGAATGAGAATCTAGGTTGTTGATAAGAGTCATAAGACACACGTTGGTCCACAAAAATACAATAATCAGACCAAGACATATGACTCATATAAAGTACAAATTGTAGTGTTGAATATGATAATTATATATGTCTTTGGAGCTGCCAACTGTTTCCCCTATAAGTGGATAGTAAGGATGAATCTAACTGGATGACTGATCACTGACTTTCACGCATTGATTATAGCCATATTGATTGTTGCCTTCTTGGGATTCATTTGAGGTTCCAATCCCACTACCTAAACTGATAGAATCAAAACTTAGCGCAACTGAATCAACATCTTGATCATCATTTGGACCTTTAGTCCTCCTTCCATACATGGTATCCTCTTGCGCTGCATACCTAATACTTCTATAGCCATGTTCATGGGAGGCATGATCGTAATTTTCTTCAGATGAAAAATTATTCAATCCACAAACTGTAGAAGATTGTCCATATATTTATTCTCTTTCTCAAGTGTAAATATTCCTCCACTGTCCACTCATCTCCAAGTTTGATAATTGTGTAATAGATCGATCTGCATCTAGATATATCTCGAAAGGAATCATGCTCTTCTCGAGAGTCGAGACCACCACTCTTCATTGGGATACACCTCGAGAGAATTACTTCTCTTCCGGATATCATTTCAATTTTTTTACAGATATTTTTTTAATATGTCGGTGATATATCGAAAATATCATAAATGTCGGAGATATTTCCTAAATATCGGTGATGAATTACTTCTCTTCCTAAATATCGGTGATGAATTACTTCTCTTCCGGATATCATTTCAATTTTTTTACAGATATTTTTTTAATATGTCGGTGATATATCGAAAATATCATAAATGTCGGAGATATTTCATAAATATCGGTGATATTTGATGATATTTCCTAAATATCGGGGAAATATCGTAGATACGATGGAATATAAGATATTTACCTCTATAGATATATCGGTCTTTTGAAAAAGGGAGACATCGGAGGATATATCGGATATATCGCAGAGATTTTAATCTTTAGTTACTACCTCATATCTCATAAATAAACATTTGTGTTTGTGCACTTACGGTGAAAATTACTAGAAATACCCTTATGAATATCGGTTCGCGATAAAAAGTAAAAATTTAAAACTTGGTAAAAGAAATACAAAATGACGGTGTTTCGAGAATAGTCGAAACGACGTCGTGGGAGGAATAGGCGCACAAATAACAAACTCTTGAGGGCGGTAGCAAATTAGAATTAGGTTTTCAACTTGGAGCTCCGACTAAAAACTTACAGAGGCAGTGGAGTAGTAGAGAGGTTTTGGGGTTTTAGGGTTAGGGTTTTGGGAGAGTAAAGGAAGGTGGTAACTGCGAGGAGGAAAAGAGAAGGAGATGGTGAGGCTCACTGCGGATTTGATATGGAAAAGCCCTCACTTTTTCAATGCCCTTAAGGAGAGAGAGCTCGATCTTCGAGGTAATCACTATTCGAAATTCTGAAATTCCAATTCCGCATTTGTGTTTTAGGGTTTGGTGAATTTATCTAATTGGGGTTTTTGTTCTTAGGTAATAAGATACCGGTAATCGAAAACTTGGGAGCTACAGAGGTATGGGAATTACTTAATAATGGGCGTTTGGATTATTAGGGTTTTATGTTGAGCTGATTGAAGTTACTGAGTGTGTTTTGGTTTTAAAAATCTGAACAGGACCAATTTGACACCATTGATTTGTCTGACAATGAGATTGTTAAGCTGGAAAATTTGCCCTATCTTAATCGATTGGGTACTTTGATTATCAATAACAATAGAATTACCCGCATCAATCCCAACATTGGAGGTAAATTCAATTATTAAACTTTGTATGTAGTGTTATCTTTTGTGCTCTGTTTGTTGTTGTGTGTGCTTAATGCGTAGTTTTTTTTTCGTTGCAGAGTTCTTGCCGAAGTTACATACTTTAGTGCTTACTAACAACAGGCTAGTCAACTTGGTTGAGATTGATCCTCTTGCGTCACTCTCGAAGTTGCAGTATCTTAGCCTGTTGGATAACAACATCACAAAGAAACCCAATTATAGGCTGTACGTGATTCACAAATTAAAGTCGCTTCGGGTTCTGGATTTTAAGAAGGTGAAAGATAAGGTGAGTTTTTGAAGGTGCCAACCTCATGTTTGTCTTTTTTGGCATGTTTCTGCCTTTCTCTATAGTTACAAATTACTAGAATGAACTGGCTTAGATTGCCTAGTAAAGTAAGTATAACATACTTATGAAACACCACAACCATGTGCCTCAATGATGCTATAGTTGATTATCAGCTGTATGATTAAACAGCTAGCTTTACAGAGCAATATGGTAAAACTGTTACAATAGTTCAAACCGTCATTTTCCTGACACTGTTTTTCCAATTGAACTGGAAATTAAACTGTTCTCCGTGGATTGCAGGAGAGACTGGAAGCAAAAACTTTGTTTTCATCAAAAGAAGTTGAGGAGGAGACTAGGAAGGTATCCCCTAAGAAATTTGTGCCAGCTGAGGATACGGAAATGGCTGAGGAACAACAGACTCCGAAAGTGGTTGTGCCCACTCAGGATCAAATTAATGCTATCAAGGTAATCATGGGTACGAAGATTTTACATTTTCTCAACCATTGGTGATTATATGTTGTCTTTATATTTATTATGTTGTCAATGCAGGCTGCTATTGTGAACTCCCAGACTCTTGAAGAGGTTGCAAGACTTGAACAGGTGCTTTTGCTCGCTGCAGATAGAACCTCATAAAATTTTGATGTCTTCTCTTCTTTTTTGTTATTTTTTTTTTTGGATTTTGACATATACTTGTTTTGCATGTACAGGCACTGAAGTCAGGCCAGCTTCCTGCAGATTTGAAAATTATGGATGATGATACTCCAACCGACACTGGTAAAGACAAGGATGATGAAATGGTTGTTACCAACGAAAATGAGGCCAATGCTGAAGTAAAAGATGTGGAGGAACAGAAGAACAATGAATCAGAACCAATGGATCAGGTATTATTACGTTACCTATAATTGCTGAACTTTACCTATTGCTTTATTTCATTGTTTGTCTCTGGAGTATTCAGAGAGGTTTCTTTTTCTCCTATTGCTTTATTTCATTGTTCGTCTCTATGGAGTATTCAGAGAGGTTTTGTTTTCTCTAGAAAAAGTGCATTCACTTTGATGGCTTTAACAACTCATTTCTATCAAATATCAATAAAGAACATTTTTTTATTCAAATTCTAGTATTGCTGCCACGTACTTTTCCTGTACAAAGAGACCCCTATAGCAGGGAGGTTGTTCTTGGATTAGGAAGTGGTGATTTAAGCAAGAGCTTTGAGAATGGGCATAGGTAGGTTAAGTAATTTTGAGCTTTTGTCTCTCTATTTTGTAGTGGTTAGAACGCTCTTGTCCTAGATGTATAATTATAGGAATATTACACTCATCAGGTTCGAGTGTAGCTTAGGTTGTGGTACTTTTTGGCTTCATTACAGTGGTATCTTGAAAATTTCAACAACATTAAGATCTAGGGGTAGTTGTTGAGCAGTCAGCAAATCGCAATATGTGGCACAGCTGAACACAGAATGCTTCTCAAATTATACTGAGTTAGGGTTCTTATTAATTCATTAGTAAAACCAGGTTAAGTTGTTACATAGTGTATTAATTATTAGTGTTCATGTTCGTCTCAACTCTCAAGGAACTGAATTTCTAAAGGTTTTGTTATAACTGTTATGCGTCTTATTTGATAGATGTGGGCAAGTTTAATTTCTCTTTATTTGAGCTTCCTCTTTTTTTCATTTTCCATTATTAATTCTCTCAGTATTGTAGTACATCTGCTCTTAGCATAACTATGCTGTATGAAGTATAGTATGTCAGTTCAATTTATTTAAGGCTTATCCATCTGTTGTCTTAGGATCATTCCATTGCTCTTATATTAGCTCACAATCTTTTAGAGAAATATCAGCAAGGGTGCGGGTGTTGTTTTGTATACAAGTCAAGTAAGATTACAGATGGTATAGTAAACTACCACTACACGGTTTACACCTTACAATGGAGAATAACTGATCCTGTAGTTCATTTCACCCGGCCTACCTTTTGTTCAGTATCCTTTCTTTCCTACACCTCCAACCACTGAACAAGAAATGTCGGTACATCATCCTTGTTCTTTTGCATTGATGATACTAAAGTTCTGTAGCATTTCTGGAGATTAGAGTAATGCATAGCAATTACGTAAACTTAATGGATTGAGCTCCGCATTAGAATGTTATTAATGAATTTTGACAAATCTAGTTCTTGGATTGTCCACAGCCAAAACACCCTGTATCTTCCTGCCGACTTGTCAGTTATGCTTTGGCGTAGCTCCTTACTGACATACTTATAATTTTTAAGCAATTTTTTTAAAGTAGTTCTTTTCCTTGATCCAGTTAGGAGGATTGCATTGTTTAATTTGACAATGTTGTGCAAATTCTGTGATATTGTCAGTTCCTACTCTGTTTAATTATTAAGGCATTTTGAGGTTCATCTTTACTTGTAAGCCAGCATTGTATTGGCATGTTTTATGCAATTTTGTTATGGTTTTTTTAGCTCCAATGGACTGTTAGTAATGTGATCCTTTCTCCTTGCAGGAATAAAAGGGATCTATTCAAATTCCAGTATCTTAAAGCTTGTCCTATTTGAATACCTTGGTGGCAACTGGAAATTTTTTTGTTACAATATTGTGATGTACGCGGAACTATTTTGTTCAATATATGAGGAATTTTGTGACTCGTGTTATCAGACATGACAACTAATCTTGTGCCCTGATTAACTGATTGTAATTTCCCGTTTTAGCTATGAGTGTTATAGATCCTCTGAGCTCAGTTGATACAAAGAAGAGATAAAAACAGAAACATACATCAACAATCACACAGGTCTACTGTTGATTTTCTTACATGATTTCTATCATCAAATGTTTTGGGAAAATAATGTTCTTATAATTCATTTAGGATTTCAGAATTGTAAAACTATTCCTGAAAACAACGGTACAGAAGTAACTAAGAGGCAACCTATGGCGTTTACATCTTGAAGACCTTGTATGGCTCAACTCTGCAGCTAAACTAAGGCATAATGTTCGGAAACTACGGTCCCATGTTTGATTCTTCACCTACAATACAAGTTGTTTCCTCCACAAGCTGCCCTCAAAGGAGTGAAAGCAAGAAATTCTTTGCTCCAGTTGGGGGTCAATTCTCTTCGTGTATATTGTGGTTTGTTGAAGAACAAACCAGACTGGATTTTTATATAGCAGAAAAGCTGGTTAGTATAGAGCTATCCCATGAATATGATAGCTGAATTAGTATTGACGGTAGTCTATGTTATAGCAACAGCACTGATACCGCTTGTGAGCTTAAGCCTTGTCAAGGGATGTTCTTGGACATGGTCATGGACCTCATGCTCATGGACATGGTCGAGTTCATGGCGCCTACCGTTTCCGACTCTCTCCCTTCATGATTCTGCTCTGGGAAGACTGCTCTCTTGCTTCAATAGCCACAGAAAGAGAATAATATCGGAGTTAGTCAGCGACACTTATCCTTCTTCTGATCAGGAACAAGAACCTAGTGAGTTGAATGAAGAAGATTTGAGAGTATTGATTTCTCATATTGAGGAGACTGATGGCGGTCCACCTTGGAAACTCATGATGGAGCAGTCTATTCCTTCATTGACATACAAAGCTTGGTACCGTGATCCACCGGTAAGCCTAACAAGCATGAAAGTTACACATAAACAATGCAAACTCAATTCTAATATTGATCTGAAATTTCAGACAGGCCCCCCTCAGTACCGTACTAGAACAGTTTTTGAAAACGTATCACCGGAGATATTGAGGGATTTCTTCTGGGATGATGAATTTAGACCCAGGTGGGATAAGATGCTCATTCACTCCAAGGTTCTAAGCACTTGCCTCCAAACTGGTACCATGATTGTCCATTGGATTAGGAAGGTGACAATTCCTAGTCTATTCAGTTGCATGAATAATTGAGCTTCTCTTTGATTGGATCTTTTAACTGCAATTGTGTTCTGTAAATTCGCAGCTACCACTCTTCTGCAGTGCTCGAGAATATATCATCATCCGTCGCATTTGGGAGTCTGCAACAGGATATTATTGTGTAACAAAGGTATGTAACTATGTATGAACATGTCCAATATCTTTCTCAAAAGAAAAAAATAAAAAAAAAAACAATCTCCAATATCTCCAACATCAATTGATGAAGGTTTATTTGCAGAAGTTGTTGCTTGTAAACTTGTAACACACTAGATGCTGCAGTAGCTTTGTTTCCAGTTCCGTTTAAATGAGATACCGAAATTGTGGCTTCACCAATATAGTTTTAAGACTGTCGAGAGCTAAAATCTGGTCTCGATGTCATTATATCAGGGAACACCATATCCATCTCTACCAAGGCTAAGAAGACCGAAACGAGTAGATGTGTATCATTCAAGTTGGTGTATAAGGCCAGGTATTTGTGAATTACACTTCAGTTTTGTCACAATTTATGTTCCCTACCTAGTATTAGTCTCTATGCCTCTAGCATTTCACCGAATACCTATCTATCAGTGAAATCCAGGAATGCAGATCAGCAAACAGGATCAGAAGTGCTTCTGTTTCACTATGAAGACATAGGTCTTCCAAAAGAGGTTGTCAAAATGGGCGTCAGGGCAGGAATGTGGAACATGGTAAAGAAACTACATCTGGGAGTTCAGATCTACAATATGGAAAAGGCAAATGATGAATCCCCTTCATACTATGCAATTATGGCACACATTACAACAAAGCTTCCGGCTTCACCATCGACAATCATGTATCACATTCCTCAAGTTGAAGCGGATGAAAATGCATGCCAGAACCAAAACCCAGAAGCACAAGCAATAGAGAGTTCATAGTTTAGAGTAGGCAAACACAGAAAATAACAAGTAGCTAGCTCGCTCAGAACACTTATAATCAACATTATATTTTTCAGACAAGGCTGAAACTTATATTGTAGAGCGTTCATCATTGGGAGCCAGCAGCTTTGTATCAAAATTCATATGATTATAGACTTGGACCGGTCATTATGAGAAAGCACAAACACATCGAATTAATTTTTCCGGCGAAAGACACTACACGGCTACACCACACTAGTTGGAATAAGCATCAGACTTTGTGCACAGAGATGAACCAACTATCGGAATAAAGATGGATTGGAAGCTAAGCAAATATAGGAATCAAGCTTCAAAGCAAAGAATTTTGTAGAACTTAAGACTTTCAGTATGAGGGCGACTGAGAGATGCCTGTTCCCAAATGAACAGTACAACCTTTATATAGACCTAAAACCCTAAACCTCCTTCTAACTCTGGACCTCTGGTCATTTTAACCCTAACATCTACCTATAGGAGTGACAGCTGGCCTTTATATATCTAAATCAGAAGATGATACTTTCCGATTTAATTATATTGGTTAGCCAAGTATAAAAAATGAGTGTGGCTATTGGGACCTCTGAATTTACTCACTATATCTCTTATTCTCTCTACACCTCCTTTTTATTTTTCAATATAAATATTTGCTCACTAGACCTCATTTCAAATTCCTAACATAACCTTAGTTATTTATTGACATATATTTCAATTAATTAATTACCTCTTATTTAATCAATAGACCTCTCATTCTTTCTTTTCTTTTTTCCTTTTTGTTTGTCAACACCTATTATCCCTACCTTCTATTTTTTATTTATTTTTTCTATGCAAGAAAATGTTCTATCAGAAACTACTCTATATATCTTTTTAATTGTTTTTCTCACTTGTAGGTGTTATTTTTTCTCCATTTTTTTTCTTTTGAATAATTTGATCTCTATTTTGTACCTTACAATAAATTTCAATAAATACATATTTTCTATAATTGATAGATATTAAAAAAAAATTACTAAAATATTTATACATCTTGCAAATATATATTGTGTATAAGAATGTATATGTTAATTAATAATTCAAAATAGTGTGAGATCTAATAAGCAAATTTAAAGGTTCTAATAACCGCACTCATAAAACATTGCTAAAACATTCAACTGAAACATAATTATCATTAGTTTTTTCATCATTGATTCTGAAACTAATATCAGTTATACATAACTGACTCTGTAATTATTTGTAGTAGAAGTTATCATAGGACAAAGTAAAATCAACCCCAAGCCCCTAACCGGTGCAATATTAGATATACTCTTACCGTCATGCATAAGAAAACACAAACCAATTCAAAAATAGGTGTAAAGCTACTACATAAAAATACATAGTTGGAAAATAATTATTCAGCCCAGCTCCCACCTCAAAAGAAGAAGAGCTAAGCTACAAGTAAATTGATGCTTAAAAAGCAACCATACATAGCATTTGAACACCAAAAGCACTACCCGTTATTTAAGCTCGGCTACATCTCAAAGATGTAGATGTAGCCACAATTCTAAGGGTAGAATGCTACGGCATACAGTTTGATAGAACAGACCGAGATAGTAAACAAATACACCAAGTAATACTTTAACCAACAGCAAATCCACAATCCTTCTGGGGGTATTGGTGCGTACATTTGATAGGTCTTGATCCAAAGGAAGCAGCTTGTGGCTTAATGTCCTCGTTCCATGCAGCCGATCTGTCAAGCCCCTTTGATGATCCAGATGAAATCACCACATCAAGCTTTTCAGGATCAGATAATGCAACCTCCTAAGAGAAATAAAATACTTGTCAATGGACTGATCATCGTTATATGAAGTATAAGATTTTGATACAAGAAAGTATATACCTTGATCAAGCCTGATAAACTTTTGAGCACCAACTCTGGAGCCGCAGTAGCAACTCCGCGCGCACTGGTGCAGGATTTTCTACCCCCAACTTCCTGCACCAGCACTGGGGAATAGATGATTGATTGCTATTCAGAATCATCATACACTTCACCATCATCAGAAAACTCATCAAAAGACCTCATGTCAAGCTGGTAGCGGAGAATTCCTCCAATCCCTCCAAAACCTCGGCAGAACTGTGACCCCTCTTGTGATTTGTTGGTCACAAACTCCAGAGAACACCCAAACCGCCGGTACTCATTAGCAAACCACTCCAATAATGAGATCTTTTCCTGAACCTCCAACTCAGCATTGGTCTCAGGATCCCGGAAGTTGCTCTGATTGTTTTCCTGCTCCTTGTTCAAATGCTTCACAATCAACTCGCCAGTACTGCTATGTTTTAGCACATACCTATTGATGTCAAGACTTTCCCACACAATTAGTATCTCAACAGCACCCATCTCCAAAGCTTTAAGTGTGTCATCTACACCAAAAACATACTTCCCAGTATCCTGACTGATCTCCTCGAAGTATTTTCCGATCAACTTCTTCTCCTGTATGAACTTCACATTGGACAGGATTTCTGCAGACAACTCGATAGCCTGATTAAAGCCATTCTCTCCTCCATAAGAAACATCCACCACATTGAGTATTTTGGCCTGCAGGCGGGGATCAAACATATCTGACTGACTGAGCTCAGTTTTGAAGTCAGCAGATCCAGCAAGTATCAATCCTGAAACATTGGGCTGGCTGGTGGCAGGATTAATATAAAACTGTGTGGCAAGCTCTGCAGTCTTCCTAACATAGTTGTGACGCTTCTCCATTCGAAGACGAGCAAAACGAAGAGCAGATTGTCCTCCTCTTCCGTGTTTCTTTGGCAGGTCAACACTAAACTTATGCAGCACCTCTCTTGTGTTGCCACTTAGTGTCCCAAAAAGAGTCCCATTACCATCCATGACAATGAAACCAAATTTGTCATCAGATTCCAAGAGTTCATTCAGAGCTTCAATATGGAACTTGTTATCACAGAGGTAAAGAGACGCATTGATAGGCCTGAAAGGCTCAAAATCAATTGTCACCTTCTTTTCCTTACCATCGTCGGTAACAATTGTTCCGGTATATAGAACAAGCCCATTTGGAGGAACCTTGTTGTAAAGCTTGAGTCTCTGCTGAGCAGATGTAATCGCCCCCAGAACTGACTGACGATTCACCCTACTCTTGATATTTGAAGCAGTTCCAAACTCATCACCGAGCATCTTAGTAACACGAGATATCTGATCGCGGGGAGGCATGATGAGAGAAATCATGCTGGTGCCATTACCCCTTGCAGCTTCAAGAGCCTTAATCAGCTTCTTAATCTTCCATATCTCAATGTTCTTATCAGTCTCCTGACCATCCGACATTTTGAAGAATTACAGCAACAGCTGAAACCACAATAGATGCCTGCAAGACAACATACATATCAGCCCTAAGTTCAGCACCATGCCGCATTGAGAGCGATCACAAATAAACATAACAAAGCAAACTGTAAGCAAGCCAAATAACAACCCATAGCAACCTTGTGCGTATCCACATAAGACTACAGCAAAGCTTCGCGATAATTTAAAAGTCACCCCTAACAAACACTCGGAAGCAGAATTCACCACAGCAACACTCAGGTAGATAGAAAAACAAAAAACTCCTTCAGAACACGATAATCTAGTTTCAACATGAAACATTCAGACAAGGCTGAAACTTTAATAGATGAAGTTCCTCATCAGGAGTCGATCAACACACTATCAACATCAAGAACACAAATTTTCCCCCTATATAACAAGTTTTAGATTAAAAACCGAGGCTCAGCTCCTCATAACAAAAATCTAACACTACTAAGATTCATTTTTCTCTTTCGATACCAAATTACAAAACAGTAAATCAAAATCCGCAGCGAATCTAATCCGAAAAGCTAACAAACAGTACAGATTCGCCGAAAAATGATAATCGAGCTATAAAAATTCACAGCAGTGATATCAAACAACACAAATCCACAAACCAGGTCACAAATCAAGCAGAAACCAAGCATCAGATAACAGATCCGCAACAAAATTCAGAGGAGATTACAACACAGAATGATTATTCGATCATAATAAACAGAATCGTGAATAGAAACAGAGAAATCGAAATAGAAAAAAGGAGGAAGGGAATCGGCACCTGATGGAGAACGAACGCAGCTTCGAGAGTCGAGAAAGAGAAAGAAGAGATGATATTTTGGTATTAGGGGTGGAGAGACGAGGAAGGCGCGGCTTTTATATGCGTGGCGGGCTGAGCCTAACCCTAACCTGGCCTCTCAATCGTGGTCGGGTTAGATATTAACCCGGGTTACCGTGAAACCGACTCTACTTCAACGGCTACGATACGATTTGAGAGTCCGAGACTAGGAATCTAGTCAGACTTTGGATTAGTCTTCATTTTGTGTCATTAGCCAAGCCCAATGATAATTAAATTTGTTCTTCTACTAAAGTAGTGGGACGATGATCAAGCTCGGCTCATATTCATTTCGAGTACGAATTCGATTCAAGTTTGGATTGGTTGTTCCGATATTGAAATTGGACATAATTGTGAATCGGGGTTGAATTTGTAGGTCTAAAATATAGAGACGAAGTCGAGAATTATCACCACGATTGTAAATGCATCTGACATCAATGGACAAAATTACATATGAGAATCTTGGATTCGGTGGCAAATTAATGTCTTGTTTTTTGCAATAATCACAGACAACAAAACAACATATAAAAATATGAAATACAAATGATTTAACAAATATAACATTTAAAATATGACGGTTTCGTGGTTATTTAATGGTTTGTACAAAAAAAATGACAATATTAGTTAACTAGACTTGAGAGTGTTTTCCGTAACGCTCGAAAATTCCAATATTTTGTAGCATAAAATGATAAAACCACAAATAATTCATAGCTAATTTACTCCACAAACAGACAGTATAAAAGTTTCCGAGTGATACAGGAAGGTGAAAAAGAGTAACCTTTGGGAAAAACCTCACCAAAACCCTACGAATCTGAGACACTGAGAACATTGCAATAAGCAAAATGGCAATGACAAAGGAGCTGAGGCTAACGGAGTTACAAGGCAGAGGAAGGTCATTAGTGGCGGCGCAGCCACTCAAGAGCGGCCAAATCGTTCTCCGCGATTCTCCCATACTCCTCTACTCCGCTCTTCCTCTCCTCACTCCCTCCCCTCCCCCTTACTGCGACCACTGCTTCAAAACCCTAAACCCCCAAACCCCAATCTCCCTCTGCCCCTCCTGCTCCCACCACCGCTTCTGCAGCCCCAACTGCCTCTCCGCCGCCCTCTCCTCCTCCCACACTCCATGGGTCTGCCAATCCCTCGCCAAATTACGAAACTGCCCCTCCCCTCTCTCCGCCCACCCCGCCGATCGCCAAGTCCAAGCTCGCTTCTTGATCGCTGCTTACAACCTCGCCGCCGTCTCGCCGTCGAGTTTCCAGCTGCTGCTAACTCTCCAGGGCGAACCGCAGGACTCCGCCGAAGCTCAGTTCCTGCATTCGCTGATTTCGACTCTCTGCCCTCCTCCGCAGCTGTTCTCGGTGGAGCTCACGGCGGCGCTGCTGGCTAAGGATAAGCTCAATGCGTTTGGATTGATGGAGCCTCCTTCGGAAACTGGGCTGAGGTCGAGCAGAGCTTATGGGATTTATCCCAAGGCCTCGTTCTTCAACCATGATTGTCTCCCCAATGCGTGCCGATTTGATTACGTCGATGAAGGGAGCACGGAGATTACTGTGAGGATGATTCATGATGTTCCGGAGGGGAGGGAGATTTGCTTGAGCTATTTCCCTGTTAATGAGCCTTATTCGAGCCGGCAGAGGACTTTGGCTGAGGACTATGGATTTGTGTGCCAATGTGATCGGTGCAAGGTTGAAGCGAATTGGTCTGACAATGAGGAGGTGGCTGAGGAGAAAGGTGGTTCGGCTGAGGGGATGGATGAGGACCAAGACCAGGAAATGGGAGGAGATTTGGAAGCAGAAGGTGGGAGTGGGAGTGACATTGAAGCTGAAGCGCAAGGAGAGGCTGATTTTCCACATGCCTATTTCTTTGTGAGATTTATGTGTAGTAGAACCAATTGCTGGGGCACGCTAGCCCCTTTGCCCCCGAAAGATGATGGAACTTCTTCGGATGCTATGGAATGCAATGCGTGTGGAAGCCTTAAGCAAGATGAGGAGATTAGTGGTCATGGACAAAATGGGATCTCTTTGGATGGCTAGCTGCTCTTTCTTGCTGCTTTATGTGAGTGGACATATCTTATTTCTGTATTGGCATCTATTTTTGCTTCAGGGTAACTCTGAATGTGTTATATGATCTATCTTAAATGCATTTGCTATGAACTCAACTGAATGGTTTTGACCTTAATTATGAATTTTGCACTCTCTGACGGCTTAGGATAGCACGTACTGATTTAGACTTAGTGTGCGAGAAGCATTGCTCCTAGATTTAAATTCAACGAGATCTTCTCTAGAACTATGAATAAATATCTAAAGCACCTAGAACAGGTGTGTAAACTTATTGTCCAGAAGAGAATCATCCTTGGACAGAAGAAGATTCACCTCATAAAGGGAGAAATTTATTTCGTTGGCATTTATGTTAAGGATGGAGAGATTCGTCTCCAAGAACACATTGTCAAGAAAATCAGTCAGTTTTCAGACTATATCCCAAATGCAAAATCTCTGCAAAGATTTTTAGAAGTTGTTAATTTTGCGAGAGACTTTATTCATCAAGTTAGTGGCCTCACTACACTTCTCTCTCCAAAAACAAGTTTTAAAAAGAAATGGTATTTTACAGAAGATGACAGTAATATTGTCAGAAAGATTAAAGAATTAACAAAAAATCTTCCTCCATTACAATTACCTGAAGAAGAAGATTTGATCATCTTGCAAACTGATGCAACTGATTATTACTGGGCAGGAGTTGTTTTAGCCGTTGCTCCAGATACAAATCATGAAAAGATTTGTAAATTTCTATCAAGAAAGTTTAACGTAGCAGAGTTAAACTATTCTATTGGAGATAAGGAAGTCATTGCCTTAATAAAAAGCATTAAGGGTGCAGAGGCATTCTTAGGAAACAAATTTGTAGTTAGAACTGATAATAAAAGAGTAAAAAATTTCAAAACTACAAATTAACTGATGCTGTTGATAGAGAAAAAGTTTCAAGATGGCAGATGTTTTTAACTCAGTATGAATATGATGTTGAAATGGTTGCAAGTGACAAGAATTATCTGCCTGATGCTCTTACAAGAGAAATGGCGATGTTTGAAAGAGAATGTCGCAATTCGAGAAACCGGAAATCAGAGTCAGAAGAAAAGAGTCTTTGGGAAATATATTAGAGCGGTGACAAAACCGTAGGACCTCTCCATGACGGACCAAGTTATCAATACATTGTGTCTTATGGAGCTGCAGAGTCAAGTCAGTATTCTGAAAGAGTCAAGCCAAAACCGAATTATGGTTGGGATGAACATTTAGACAATTCTAAACACATACTGCAAGATGAAGGTCGATCTAGTTCATCCAACGAGGAAAAACTTGCAAAAGAATTCTTGTTGTATCCTAAAGATACAGCTTCAACTGACCGATCTCAGGGTAAAAGATCGGCTAGCCCCTCTCAAAGGGTGGACGGTAAAGGCATATCAAGTCCGTTTATGGCTGTTGCTTTGTCAAAAAGCAGAATAGCCATTTCAGGGCAAATAAACTACATGTGGTTACTGGGAAGAAGGTTATTCATGATTAACCGTTAAAGATTTTTCAAAAACCAGTATTCAGGACAGATAGGCTATTGGCCTTTAAGTAGAAGATTATTGCGGATAATATTCTACATGCATTCTACGAGGAAAATGAAGCTCACTTGCTTCAAACCCTTAAGGCATTAACTAAAGAATTGTATGGATTTCATACAAAGGATAAATGTGTTCCAATTGAAAACTCCAAGGTTTCATACCTTGAAAATCCTGAAAGTGCTAAAGTCCTTATTCTAGCGCTAAAGGAGTCCGAATGGTATAGCTTCCATGATCTCTTAGAAGGTTTTGAAAATAAAGATGTCCTTCTAAAGATGTTATCAGTAGTTTTTGGCCCATATTATGAGAGATATTTGGCGGATGTTCAAGTAGAGCATCCTCAGAAACACAAGTTGTGGTTTGTGGAAAATGGTTTTGTTCATAACCTTTAGACAAAAACTAATGAGGATTTGAATGATGTCCCAGATATAATATATAAAGCTGTCAAGAACATTACACCTGATGGATGTATCATAAAGTTAAAATTCATATCAACTCCTCCAAAAACTAGCCGTTGCAAGTGTCACATCCTGGTTCTTAAGTTAATTTGCGGGTATTTACTTTTGTGTTACTTTGACCTTTTACTGTTTTGAGTAACCATTTACTATTTAAGGACCATAGAGTTGACTTTTTGTAGGAAAACTATTTTGGGAAAATTTCTTAAAGGAAGTCGTAGAAGACGATAATATGAATGCTATTCGTTAAAATCGGAGTTCGTATGTAAAAGTTATGGTGTAAAATGTAAAGTTACTATTTTAGTCGGGAGTATAAAAAGTGAAACTTACCGGATGGGGTAAGGTAGAAAATCAGAAATTATTTTATTTCTCTCTCTCTCCTCTCCCCGCGTCTCTCTCCTCTGCCGAACTTCCACACCTCCGTTCGCTGCCATTCGGTCGAGTTGGGCAGCAAGGTGGGTATCAAAACGAAGCTTGAACCATCCTCTATCGATCTGGGTAGGTTACAGACAGTGTCGTGCCGACATGAGAGAGAGGAAGCTCGCCGTGAAGTCGTGGCTGCAACATGGTGGTGTTTCACAGGAACTCATTTCTCCGGCCGCCATAGCCGGAGCTTCTTGTCTCGTTTGGAAGCTCTCATCTTGTACAACAAAACCTTTAAAGGATTTGACCTATTTCGATCTTGGTAAGGAGATTTGAAGTTTTGAAATTCTAGGGTTTTGAATTTGGGATTTTTATGTTTTGATTCGATTGGCATGTTTCCGCTTGAAATAGATCAATGTGGTAGTTATGAAAGTTGTTTAAAATGTTGAGAGGTTGATTGTGCAAAAATTTGGTAAGTATTGGAGGTGGCCGGCCAAGGTGGCTGGAGTAGTGGTTGGCCAGCCGCCTCTTTTGGGAGGTTTTTCAAGCTAATCATGTAGAGTATGATAGGAGGAGTCCATTGATGTTAAGTTTGTGAATTTGGGTTGAAGTTGGTTGAAGTTTAAGAATTTTTAAAGTTGGTTTATCAGTATGTAATTTAAGAAGATCCAACTGTTGGATTTCCTTTCTATCAATTCTAGAATATTAGAATCGATGAATTAAGGTTGTGGTGGAGTTTGGTGTGAATCCCGTAAGTTTAACTCTAGTAAGGGTAGTGTGTTAAGCGGAAGAGTTTTGGGTGTTTATATTTAAGTATTTATTTTTTTCCGGAATTGAAGTTTGGTTCTAAGCATAATTATTGTACCAGGATACGAGGAGACCTCACTTGAGTGGCGATTCGGGTTTCGTCAGGCTTAGGCCCAAATCTGTGAGTGGACACTTTGTTTTTAAAGGAATATGCTTGCATGAATTCTTTTGGAAATTATCGTTCTATTTTCCGAGCTTATATGAAAATTTCAGTTTATGATATGGTTTTGAGAACTCCGATTTTGAATCCGTAAAGGGCAACGGGTTCGTCTTGATGTCCTCTTTCTATCCTTGAAGTTTGGGTTGGATCCAACGGTGATTTCTAGATGACTCGTTTTAGGAGGCTCGGTTTACGATCGATGTTCTTGGTGGGGATTCGATGATATCGAGGTGAGTGGATTTGTGTAATATGTTTTAAAATATTCTTATTTGCTATTAAAATAGTCTAAAAGCATAATTTTGATCTATTACAAAAATATCTCTCTATTTCAAGTGAAGCATATCTATTTGCGAAATGTGTGGTGTTTATATATAATTATATGTTGAATTTGCTGTTTGACTAGTCATGGAAAATATGAACTTCTTGATTGGTTATGTCGAAGTAAGGATGTGACACACAGAGGTATAGGACTTGAAGGTCATTAGGTTTCCGTGAGGATCACTAAATTGAAGGATATCCAATAAGACTTAATTATGCGATGTGATGAATTGCGTGAAGTGATGTGTATACGATATACGTATTTTGTAGCGTGTGTAAAATGACATGTTTTGCGGGCATATTACATTGGTTTACCCACTGAGCGCGTGGTTATGCTCACCCACTCATCTCTGATATTTTTTGCAGAAAAGTACTTAGGTTGTACCGAACCTGGAAAAGGGTAGACGACGAGCCTAGAAAAAAGAGCGTAAAAGATATTTTGTTTACTATTCCGCTTTATAACACTCGCTCACGCCTCGGGATCGGCGTCCGGTGCATAAAACCCGTCGACGCTGGGACCGGGGTGTGAAACACTTACTAGTATGTTGGAGCTGGTAAAATTGATGAAAAACTAAACTTGCCCTCTAAAATGGCTAAGGAGTAAAGATAGAGAGCATGTTAAAGATGTTGTCATGTTGGGTTTATAATCAGTTGCGGTCGGTAAGTATGACGCAAAATCAAATATTGATTTTTAACACTCGGTTCAGAATATATACTTGGGATTATATCCATCATTGTCCCTCACTCCTCTATAATAAAAACATAGTCAATATTAGAAATTGACCCAATTGATACCCAAGACTACAGAGTTGAATCAATTGATCAATTACGTCCCCAAGTTCTTTCTGGTATAACATGAAAAAATGCTCTGGTCTGTGATTGTAATTGCCTAGGTCTATCTCCATGGTCTGATATGGTCTTAACCCCTTTAATTATTTCTTCTTGATCAGTCTCTACTCTCTATGGTCTTGGTTATTTCTTGTTAATGACGGAGAATTTTGTAAGAAGAAATTTTGCAGCCGTCAAACCCTACATCCACCCAATTCGATAAAGTATTGGGTGAAACTCCTACATATTTTTCTGAACAAAATCGAGTCGTGGAAAAGATGTGAAACTCCTATTTTGGCTATTTCATGTTGGAGTGCCGTTGAACAAATCAACATGAGCGCATGAATCAAAAGTTGTTGGTTTAGGTTTGTAAGACCAAGGCTTAGTTTGGTATTGTGAGAATACTCAATTAAAAGAAATTAAAAAAAAACCTCAGTGTTAAATAATCAATCCCCAACCTACTATTTAAAATTGTGGTTATTTGAACTAAAAAGTTTTAGAAAAGCACCTTACCAGATTTTAATCATTTTACCAAATATAAAATATATTCAAAATGGTGATTATAAGTGAATTTATTCCCTAAAACTCAATACCAAATTAGGCTCAACTCTACCATAAGCTATAAAGGCAAATTTGGCTAAAAATTACTCCCACCATAGGCTAAATTACAATTTTCAAGATAACAAATTTGGTAAGTCAAATTTGGCTTATGAAGTTTGTAGACTAAAGCGAAACATTATTTTATTCAACTTTAGATTTTGTTTATCTAATTTACATTATCATCTAAATTAAAATTGAGACATGCTAGCATAACCACCAATACATAATACATTTTTTTCTTTTTATTTACCCATTTAGATTCTGACATGTGGTATCTTTATTTCTTTTATTTTACAAACTTAACAACACAATTACACAAATATAAGTAAATTCGTTCAGAACACTTAAATTTGGCTCAGACGTCGTAATTACAACACATAGACATTTATTACAAAAGTTTCAACAAATGTTCTTATCTTTGTAAAAGCGTTGTGAAAAATGTAATTATTTTCTCAATACAAAAAACAACACCCAATTACAAAACCGAGAACCAAATTACATGAAGGGAAAATGCCCATTTAGTCAAAAATAAGGATATAAGAGCTCATTTGAATGATAATCTTATTCTCATGCCCATGCCAATGATTCTTATGAAAAAGACTCAACTAACCGTCATTCAACTAACTTATCTCTCACCACTATCTCACCCCGATCAATATGAGACTTATCATCTCTCTCTCTCTCTCTCTCTCTCTCTCTCTCTCTCTCTCTCTCTAGACCTCCATCACCACTTTGAAGTGTAATCTCTTCCTCACCGTCAGCTAGGGTTCCCATGACAGCCACAGTAGCCGCGCCGCGTTTCTCGTCGTCTGCACTGTCGCCAATGCCGTAGGCATCAGCCTTCGCTTAAAACTTTGTCATCACCGACGACAGCACCACCGTCCTCAAGAATCCGGGGTTTGTTTCGGATCCAAGACTCAAGGTTCTCTAATGTTGTCCTTCTCCGGTGTTCTCCGGTGACGATGTAGCGAAGCTCCCTCCGGCTACATCGAAGACGTCCCGCCTGTACTCGTCTTGGATCTTCTCCTCAATAGACTGGGCCAACAAGTAGGTTCATAGGCAGCCTCCACCTCCGCCTCCATGGCCAGATCAAAGGCGTCGGGTAACACGACCCACCCCGAATTTCACCCTGAAACCCAGAGTAAGTCGTGCGGGGACCACCTCCAAGGAAAATTTACTGAAAAGATTAAGAAAATCTCCCTTGTAGATGGACAACCCTAACTCGAAAATTTCATATTACACTTCTGAACATCACATAATATACAAAAATTCTAAAGTATTCAGAGCTACTAAACACAAGCGGAAGCAAGAAAATACGAGTAGGTTGAACAGGTAACCTACTGATGAAAACTGGCCGAAAAGCGGGTGACTATGCCTCGTCTCCTACTAGATCCAACCCGAACTCTGCAGACTGGGCAATTTAAAACGAAGGCCCAGGGGAAAACATTTAATAACGTTAGAGTGAGTGGACAAAATAAATTAATAATTAAAATATTTATGTTTACCCAAATTAATTTCTAAGGAAAAAT
>NC_020494.1:14701462-14711961 GCF_000184155.1 Fragaria vesca subsp. vesca | reverse complement strand
CTAAAGTTCACAGACTATAGCCGAACGAAAAAAATTATTCAGCCGATGAAATATTACTTTCGTCGGCTAAAGTTGACAATAGCCGAACGAAAATTTTAAATTAGCCGACGAAAAAAAAAATTCGTCGGCCTGGTTTTTTTATTTTCGTCGGCTAAAGCCTTTCTTCTGGTAGTGCCTCATGAGTCCTATACATGAGATGATAAGGATGTCGGATATGGATAGACTTTGCTTCACTTAGTTTATGAGTGGTGGGATTCGATAATTGTGAAAGTGAAGAAAGCGGTTTTTGACCCTCAATTTGCCCATGTCATAACGAAGCATTGTAATGTGACAAGATTCTATGATGTGGTGCATCCTATCCTTATTGCTCGGTGGACCAAGAGTTGTAGACCACTTCATTGCATGTCACATTCCTTGAATCCAAGGTACTATAGCTCTCAATGGCTTGAAGAGGATCCTAACGGGATTGCTCCGCATAAAGATGTCGAGCTCAATAATGAAAGGAAGAAATGTCTTCAAAAGCTCTATCCGGATGCTCAAATTCGTAACAAAGTGATGAAAGAATTTGCATATTTTTCATTAACATGGATGATTATTCATCGGCCGAAGCTTTGGAGAATAAGTTTCATTTTGAGCCTTTAATTTGGTGGGTTGCCTATGGACCTTCTACACCATATTTGCAAAGTTTGGCTTTCAAGTTGTTTAATCAACCTTGCTCATCTTCTTGCTGCGAAAGAAATTGGAGCACATATAGTTTTATACAAGGTTTGAAGAGGAACAAGTTGCAACCAAAAAGAGCTCAAGATTTGGTTTATGTGCATACAAATCTTCGACTTTTAGCAAGAAAGGATTCTAACTATCACAAGGACAAAGACTCAATGTGGGATCTTGGAGGAGATGGTCATGAATCCATGGAACCCGCCAATATTGATGTGCTTGAGTTGGCAACTTTATCTCTTGATGAGCCGGCATTGGAGAGGATGCTAGTTGATTATGAGATGAAGTCTTGAAGATGAGAGGTAAATTTTTTATTCATTTTATATTAGATCAATTATGGAATAACAAGTTTGAATGAATTATGGATATGATAATTATATTAGTTCATCTTCTTGTCTATTAGGTGTCCCTTTGGTTTGATTTAATGATTCATTTGTGTCATTTTCTTTGCAGGGAATTCTTGTCTTTTGTTCCATGTTATTGTAAATATTTGGTACTTTGGCAATATAATCTTGTAAATATTATGGTATTAGTTATGCACTTGACTTATTTCTTATGGTTATGAAATAGATTGAATTTAGAACTTAATTTATTTGGTAATGTAATAAACTTATTTCATATTTTAGTATTTTTTTATCTATTAAAAATACATAAATATATAATTCTATTTGCCATGTCTAAGCCATGTCGGAAACTCAGTTTTTTTGAGTTTTGCCGTATCGACGTGTCGTGCCTTGTCCGTGTCCGTGTCCGTGCAACATAGTGGATATCTAAATTGCGGTTTTTTTATTATTTTTTATTTTTTATGTTATGTTGGTGTTATTTTTAAATAATTATATTTTATTTTTTCTTGGCTTGGCCTATCAATTTAAGTCATGAAATAAATATTTTAATTTCAATATGTCATTTTATTTATTTAATCATAATTTTATTAATATATAAAATTATTATTCACATTTAAATACATAATATAAAATTCAATAAACAGTCACTGCCACATGGTGACCCAGAAACATAAATCGTGGGTGGAAACTGCAGCCTAAAATCACTGTCACGTGGCGACCCAGGTCTCACCCATGACCCAGGTCTTCCCAACGAAGGTCTAGAGGGTGTACTTGCTCTAAGGGGAGCCTAACCACTGGAGGGTTAATTTAACAAAAAATTTCATGGGTTCTTAAATCTCATATATACAAGCTTTTGGTTCAAAAACGGGTAAGAATAGGGTCTCGCACGATGCTAGTCAACACCGTTTCGTGTAAAAAAGAGGTTGAATTAAGGTTGACCGATTAGTGGGGAGAGTCACAAATCTGTAACGGGGTAATTTGCCTTGTTCAACACAAATAGTTAAAATATAACGGGGTAATCTATGCTTACAAGTTACAAGGCTTTAACAAATGTCATAGAAAATTTTGATGACGTTTCCAAAGTCATGGGCCATTACAATCACAACATTATTAAAATATATCTCATAACATTTTTCAAACGTCATGACCCATATGTCATTTACAACATTTATCAAACGTCATAAAGTATTTTTCATGACGTTTGAAAATAGTCATAAAAATAATGACGCTGAAAAACGTCATCAAATAGTGAAACCTACAATGACGTCATCAAATCGTCATAAATTTCAAATGAGATTTAAAACGTCATCAAATAGTGAAACCTACAATGACGTCATCAAATCGTCATAAATTTCAAACGAGATTTAGATCCATGACGTTTGCTTCAAAAACGTCATAGAAAGAGCATATAATGAGGTTTTCAGGCAAACGTCGTTAGCTTGGTGTCATAGAAACTTTTTTTGTATTAATGTTTGATGAGCGCCAGTTGAACATGTACGTCGGATTTAAGAGCCAGCAGCCCGACATCAAAATCAAGGCCCCGGGAATAGAGTCACGAAAACCAACCTTACTTGAACATCTCTGAATTTTTTCTCGCCGTGCAACAAGAGAAGTGTGAACCCAAAGATAGTTAAACTAAAACACTGGAAAATGAATAAAAACCAATACTAATGCCAAATCTGTGGTATACAATCTTCATCGTGAACTATTTACTAGCACCTTCATCTGTTGCTTCCCTTACCCTCTTCTTTCACATTTATTCCTACATCCACATAAACTGCCACATAATTCCTTTTCATTTCGACAACGACGTTTATTTGTTTTGCAGCGGGAATCTTTACTGCAACAGCATGCTTTTGACGATCTCTTTTTGGTCTTCATTAATGAAGGTTCCCACTCCTCCTTTGAGTCCCACTCATTTGAGACCCACTCTTCCGTGAACATCTCTGAATTTGGTGGACACCCAAATCAAGGATAATACCAGCCCCTTGCAAACATGCCTGAAGGTGTCGTATCTTCTTCAGTTTCGTAAGTATAAAAATCTTGTCGAGGACTAAAAGTTCCAAGCATTTTTATTAAACTATGCACTGTCTGAAATTAGAGAATGAATGTTTAGTTGTAGTTTGAATGTTTAATTTGAAACATTGATCGAAATCAGCTTCTCTTGTCTTCTCTGCACATATTCGGTGTGTGACAATTGCCGCAAAAATAGTGATAGCTCTGAGTTTGCGGTGGTAAGAGGGAAAGAGAAAGTAGGGCTCTGTGTGGATTGTCTAGAGCTTGTTAGGTTTGCGGAGGAGAATGCGGAGTGTGGTAGAGATGGAGATAAGTTGGACTTTGAGGATTCAGAGACATTCGAATACGGATTCAAAGAGTGTTGGGAGATCCTCAAGGAAAAGGATGGATCGACTTTAAATGATATATATGACGAAAGAAGAGAGATGATACATGATGAGGAAATTTCATTGAAAGAACTTATGTGGAGACTAAACAAGCAAAAATCAGATTTTGATTTTAAGAAAAAGCCTGAGAATGTGGTTAGTCCTGGTTCTCATATGAATACAGAAGAAAGTGGGACACACGAGGATGATGGTGATGAAACTACACAAATAGATCATGTGTTATGCAAACATAATAAGCAAAAATTGATCTTAGATTGTGAGACATCATCTGAATCTAAGAAAAAAGAGTGACAAGTAGAGAATGGGATGAGTGAGGATTGTTAGGAAATGAGTTGATTAACACTTTCCTGTCTGACTTTGGAAAGTTAAGTGCTCATGTGCATAGCATGAGCTGATTAGTTCTAATTCTCATTTATGTTAATTAAGCTTAATTAGTTGTTTTAAACCTAAGTGGATACATGTGTGGCACGTGTGAGTCAAGATAAGGCTGCTTATATGTGTAGAGTTTGTCCTTCACACATTATCATCGATTATGAATACAATATAGTTTCCTTCTTCCCCAATTCTCTTCTTCTCTTCTGTCCTTTCTCTCTCGTTAGGACTCAGATCCTAACAAGTGGTATCCAGATCTTTGTCGATAATGGCTGGGAAATCGATGAAGATGGCTGGTAAGTTGTCTTCCACTGATCCTCCGGTTTCAGGTGAATTATCACACCTGAAATTTGAGTTTCAAGCTCATAAAGAGGCTACTACAGCTCGTTTTAAGGAATTGCAAGCTTCTTTCCAGAAATCTCTAGATGCTAACCTATTGAGTTACCAGAGTATGCTTGCAGAACAATTTCAGAGGCATATGTCATCCTTAAGACTTGAGTGCAACCACCTTGTTTTAACAAAATCTAGAGCTACTACTATTGCACAACCTAATGGTTCAATACGTTTTGGATCTGTGCCAGTGCCCACTCATGGCATGATTATGTCAGAGAGTTCTTCTTCTGCAGTTTTGGTTAGATCTAAGGGTAACAACACTTCTTCTAATTCTTTAAACCTAGATCTGGATGCTAATGATGTGTTTATGTCCTTGCCTCTTTTATCTGCTAGGCAAAACCCTATTTTGGGTCTAGGTATTAATATTATTATGGTTAGTGGTGTTAATGCCTCTAAGAACATGTCTTTGGTTTTAGGAGCTAAAAGTGATAGTAGTACTACAGGTTTTCAACAGGTTGATATGTCTCAACCATAGATGGGTGTGGGTAACTCTGTGTTGGGAGCTCCACCATCCCTTGGCTTGATACAGTCATTTCCTCTATATCACACTAATGGTATTCCTAGTGTTGTTCATAAATCACATGGTATTCTGGCCCATACACTGCTAGTGGTATCAATTTTAGCTTGAGTTCTTCATCTCATTCCACTACTCCAAATTACATTCACTAGCAAACATTTGTCACCACTACTGCAACTCAGAATTTCAGTATAGACCCAACTTTTGCCACCACAACCACCTCTCATCCTTTGTCACCAAAAGCTAGCATAAACACCTCTTAGTCTTATTTTCAAAACCCTCCTAACCAGAATCACTACCATTCCTACAACTTAGGTCAGTCTTATCTAGATCCCAACTTACCTACAATGAAACAGATGCGACTTGATTTTGGGAATTATAGAGGAGGAGATCTAGTGGAGTGGCTCAACAAATGTGAGCAGTTTTTTGAGTTTTACCAAATTCCTGAGGAGAGAAAATTATCAATTGCTTCAATGCATTTAATTGACAAGGCTTCGGATCACTGGTATATGTTTATACATGAATTCCCACCTACTTGGCAAGGTTTGGCTGATTTGCTGATGAAGGAGTTTAGCAGTTACAATAGGGCTGAGTATCATGCAGCTTTAGCTAGAATGAATCAAACTGGAAGTGTTGAGCAGTTTATGGAGAAGTTTACTAAGCTATCCAGAGGAACACCTGGAATATCTCAAGAAGTTTTGGTGTATTTTTTCATTGGAGGACTAAGAGAGGATATAAGAGCTGATGTTCAAGCTCTAAAACCTCGATCTCTTTATGAAGCATGTGAACTGGCTAGAGTTTATGAAAGGAGAAATGCTAACATCAGACATAGTGCAAGGCCACCTCAATTTATTAAACCTGCATTTAGTCCAAATTCTTACAACCAGGTTCAGAAATCTGTCCAACCTGCATCCAATGTGATTAGGAGTGTTAATTCTACCTCCCTTTGTCCAACCAGATCCCTGCAAGCTGCAACACATAACAAAGATGTGAGGGTTAAGTTAACTGATTCAAAGTTTGAAGCCAGAAGGGCCAGGAAGTAATGTTACTTTTGTGATGCTCCCTATGTACTAGGACACAATTGTAGGAAAAAGGGCCAACTTATGAGCATGGAGATAGTTCTTGATGATACTGAACTTATCAATTTTGATGATGAAGTCCATTTGTTAACCCCAAATAATTCAACTGAGCCTCCCCCTATCATTGATTTGGATGAACCTTTAATTAGATTACAGGCTATGGGAGATGATAGCTCCACTAGTCAAACTATGCAGTTGAAAGAGAAATTTGGGAGCAAATAAGTTCATGTCCTTATTGATTTGGGAGCAACTCACAACTTCATTCATCCCCATATGTTGAAAGGTACAAAATCTTTGATTCATCACTTTGCTCCTATTAATGTGATATTGGCTAGTGTTGCCAAAATGCAAACCAAAGGTGAGGTGAGTTCACATCTCAACCTACAAGGATATGAATTCTTTCGGGATTTTTATGTCTTACCTGTAACTAGATGCGAGATAGTGTTGAGAACTGGGTGGTTGAGATCACTTGGTGATATTCTGTGGAATTTTGAAACAATGAGGCTGTGGGAGGGCAGGAACATCTGTTGCAGGGTGAAACTTCTGCCAAAGCAACTGTTATAAGTTGCAAGGCAATGACTCGACTGTTGAAGAAGGAGAAAGAAGCCATGCTCATTCGGGTTCAAACAGCTCAGCTAATACCATCACACCCTGTGCAATGCTCTATTCTTGAGATTTCTGAGTTAATTCAGAAATATGCTGATTTGTTTGTTGTACCATCTTCATTGCCACCTAGAAGACAACATGACCACCATATTGAATTAGTGCCAAACACTCCTCCAATAAGTGTGAGGCCATATAGATACCCTCATTTTTAAAAGGCTGAAATTGAGAAAATTGTGCAGGAACTGTTGGAAGCTGGAGTGATTAGACCAAGTAAGAGTCCATACTCTTCTCCAGTGTTGTTGGTTAAGAAGAAGGATGGAACCTGGAGGATGTGTATAGATTACAGAGCTCTTAATGCAGCCACCATTAAGGATAAATATCCGATACCAGTAGTAGATGAACTCTTGGATGAGGTACAGGGTTCTACAATCTTTACCAAGTTGGACTTAAGGTCTGGTTACCATTAGAATCGGATGTGTGAAGCTGATATTAGTAAAACTGCATTTAGAACTCGCAATGGCCATTATGAATTCTTAGTCATGCCTTTTGGGTTAACTAATGCACCTTCAACATTTCAATCAGAGATGAATGATGTACTAAGGGATTTGCTGAGGAGATTTGTTTTGGTCTTTTTTGATGATATCTTGGTTTTTAGTTCATCCTTAGAAAGTCACTTGGTGCATTTGGAACAGGTGTTTCGAAGATTGCAGCAGCATGAGCTTAAAGTTAAACAAAGCAAGTGCAGTTTTGGGGTGACACAATTAGAGTACCTAGGGCATGTGATCAGTGAACATGGTGTAGCTGTTGATCCTTCTAAGATTGAGTGCATCAAAACTTGGGCTAAACCTGCCACCTTGAAGGGTCTTTGGGGATTCTTAGGACTTGCAGAATATTACAGGAAGTATGTGAGGCATTTTGGAATTATTGTAAAGCCCTTAACAGACATGTTAAAGATAGGAAGGTTCAAGTGGACACCACTGTCTAAGCAGGCCTTTGAAGATTTGAAGCATGCTTTGATGACTACACCTGTTTTGGCCTTTCCTGATTTTTCAAAGCAGGTTGTTGTGGAATGTGATGCATCAGGAATTAGAATAGGGGCTGTATTATCACAGGATGGTCATCCAATTGCTTTCTTGAGCAAAGCTTTGGCACCAAGACATGTTGCCTTATCAGTCTATGATAAAGAGATGCTAGCTGTAGTGTTTGTTGTGCAGCATTGGAGGCCTTACCTTCTTGGGAATCATTTCAAAATGTTTACTAATCATAGAACTATCTAGCATTTTTTGGACCAGAAAATATCCACTCATTCCCAACAGAAATGATTATTAAAATTAGCTGGGTATGACTACTCTATTCATTACAAAGCTGGAAAGAATAATTCAGCTATTGATGCACTCTTGAGGAGGGAGAAGTTGAACTTGACTACAGCTAATACTGTCTCCAAATACAGTTGCTTAAATGCACTTTCAGGTATTTCTAGGCCCATCCATCAAATGTTCTTGATACGCAAGCTGCTTGTAAATTGGACAGTGAGGCTGCAGAGTTGATTAATCAGTTAGAGAGAAATGTTTGCACTGATTCCAAGTATTTGTTCCTCAGTATGATAATTGGTTAATGAAGTTGATCATTCACTTAATTAGTTAGTGAATGATCAACTTCATTACAAGCACAAGTTATTTGTTCCTCAGTATGATAATTGGAGAGACAAGATCATTGGGGAATTCCATTGTGGCTTTGAGGGTGGACATGCTGGAGTCCATAGGACTGAAAAAAGAATCAGAAGGTCCTTTGCATGGCCTGGTATGCATAAGGATATCAAGACCTTTGTTAGTTGTTGTCACACTTGTCAACAGAATCATTATGAGACCATAAACCCTCCTGGTCTTCTTCAGCCCAACATAATCCCTGATAAAGCTTGGAGTAACATCTTAATGGATTTTGTGAAGGGTCTTTCACCAGTGAATGCAAAATTAGTGATCTTGGTAGTTGTGGATATGATGACTAAATATGCTCATTTCGTAGCTTTGTCCCACCCTTATATAGCTCCAATGGTGGTACAACTTTTCATTGAACACATCTTCAAGTTGCATGGGTTACCTGAAGCAATAATTTCAGATAGAGATCTTGTTTTCATTAGTTTATTTTGGACAACATTTTTCAGGGAACAAGGGACTGCCCTAAATAAGAGTTCAGCTTACCATCCCCAGTCTAATGGTCAAACTGAAAACTTAAATGGGACCCTTGAATAGTATTTGAGGTGTGTGGTGGGTGAAAATAAAGCCAAAAGCTTGGATTGAACCACTTCCTTGGGCTGAATACTGGTACAATACTGCATTCCACTCTGCAATTAGTATGTCTCCTTTCAGGGCTTTATATGGTTATGAGCCACAACCAGTGCAAACTTATACACCAGGGTCTACTGCAGTCCAGTCTATGGATGCTCAGCTGTAGTTTAGAGATGAGCTTATAGCTGTGCTGAAAAGAAACCTGAAAATTGCTCAAGCTCGGATGAAGATTTTCTATGACAGGCATCATACTAAAAGAACCTTTGAAGTAGGTGATTGGGTGTACTTGAAATTGCAGCCCTATAAGCAGCAGTCAGTTAAGAAAAGGGATAATCATAAGCTCTCACCGAGATATTATGGGCCATACCAGATTGAGGAAAAGATTGGTCAGGTTGCTTACAGGTTGAAACTGCCACCTTCTGCTAAAGTTCACAATGTGTTTCATGTGTCCTTGCTTAAGAAAAAAGTATGAGACAATGTGGTGATTGCTGCATATTTTCCACCTACCATTGACCTTCACAATCCCAGATGAATCTAGCTCGCATTTTGGATAGAAAGATTTACAGGAAAGGCAACTTACTAGTCACCAAGTGGTTAATTTAGTGGATGAGTGTTGGTGTTGAAGAAGCTACTTGGGAGGAAGCTACTGAGATTATGCACAAGTTCTCAGATTTTGAAGCAGTTTGAGGACAAACTTGTTTTGAAGCCGACAAGATTGTTAGGAAATGAGTTGATTTAGACTTTCTTGTCTGACTTAGGAAAGTTGAGTGCTCATGTGCATAGCATGTGTTGATTAGTTCTAATTCTCAGTTATGTTAATTAAGCTTAATTATTTGTTTTAAACCTAAGTGGCTACATGTGTGGCACGTGTGAGTCAGGATAAGGTTTGTCCTTCACACATTATCATCGATTATGAATACAATATAGTTTCCTTCTTCCCCAATTCTCTTCTTCTCTTCTCTCTTTTTTCTCTTGTTAGGACTCAGATCCTAACAAGGATTATGAAGATAATATTCCATTGAAAGATCGTCTCGCGTGCAGAATACTCAAAAAACCAAAGTTGGTAATCCCACATTATGTGAAACCTTTTGTTTCTGTAGAAAAGGAGCCACATGTGGCGAATAGTCTTAGTGAGGATGATGAAGAAAATATAACACTGAAAGATCCTCTCGCCCTAGAAGCCAAAATTGGTGATCCCATCTTATGTGAAACCTTTTGTTTTTGAGGAAAAATAGAAAGTGATGTATCTTTATCGCACTAGGAATGCCAGAGAAAGTTGTTTTGCATCAGTAGTTGTTAGCAATATGAAGCTTGTCTACTTACGAAGGAGCTTAGTGGAGGAGTTGATGTTAACACAACCTGACAACTGGGAAAGAAAAGTAGGGGGAAGCTATGTAAGAGTGGAAAATGACCCTGACGAGATATTGATTAGTACCAGATCAAGAACTTGAAATATTGAACTCTTCATTTTTTTTAAAATAAAAAAAATGTTGGTGTGAGCTGAGAACGAACCAAGGGCAACTTATATTTCAATGCATGAGGATTACACAGTTATGTTTAATTGCAGTTTGAATGTTTAACTTGGAACATTGTGTCACATCCCGAACCTTATATTTTTACCTTATTTACTAGCGTGATTATAATAAGAATTTTACCGTCTCGATCATTGAGTAAATAGTTTAATTGGTCCCTAGAGGGGTTTCGGGGACGATTATGTGCGGAGGATTATTCGTATGAGGAAAATACGACGACGGTAAAATGGTAAATTTTAGCTAGTAAAAGGT